>NC_086259.1:8730000-8795000 GCF_021018805.1 Prinia subflava | reverse complement strand
CCAGATGTGCAAAAGAGAGCTCCTAAACATATTTTGTATTTTTTTATTTGTGTGTATGTGTTTGTGTATGTGGGAGATATTTTTGGTTCCTGCTAGGCTTCTTTGCAGCAAAGCCCCTTTCTAGAATTTACTTTCCTTTATTAGAGTTGCAGCTCGGCTTTGTGTGGGCCTCTGGGGGTTTTGGCCAGCCGTTGGCAATTTCTCTCAGACACCCAATTACCCCTGACGTCAATGCCGTCTCTCCCATCTCCCTTGGGTGCCCACATTTTTTCCTTTGTAACACTAATAGCTGACTAGCTAAGTGCCTGTTATTTCCTTGGCAGAAGATTTGATTGTGTTTTGGGCCGGATACTAAATCCAAAAACTATGTAAAAATGTCAATAGGTGAGTGCACATTGATTTCGGTTAGTCACAGTGATATTTGAGCCCCTTTGGGGGCTCTGTCTGGGGAAGTATTTTACAAGAAAGATAATATAACAGAAAATTACTGGAGCTGCACAGGTCTCTGGTGGATTTCTTAGGGGCCTGCTAAGTTTCTGTAGAATCAACAAATGCTTTATTAATCTAAATTTGCGGTTTTGTTCCTGCCTCTCCTCAGACGGCTCGGGCTCGCCGGAGGAGGCTCGGCGGGAGCGGGGCGGCCGGCGGCAGGCCGCGGCCCGGCCGGGGGGCGGCGGGCAGGCCGGGGAGGGCCGGGGGAGGCCGGGGGCGGCCGCGGGCCCCTCCCGCCCGGCCCGGGGCTGCTGCGGCGGCAGATAACGCGGGGGACGAGGGGTCCCTGCCAGCTGTGCGGGGCCGGCGCTGACTGGGAGCGGCTGATAAGAGCCCCGCGCGGGAGCCAGCCGGCAGCGCCGCTCCGCCAGCGCGCTGCGGGGCCGCGGCTGGCAAAGAAAGTTAAACACAACTGGTCCGGGGGCGGCGGGGAGGGCTGCGCTGGAAGATAATGGTAATTGATTGAATCAAAGTCGCAGAGCAGCCTTGTTTTGCCTCGCAATTAATTTTTTTTTTTTTTTCTAATTTTCAGACCGAAGTATCCGAAGAGCTCAGGTTGCACCGAGCACATGCTGCACTAAAAGATAATAAGCACATGCCCTCTTCAGCTTTTTGGGGGAAATTCAGGCCAAGAAAAGGCACAATTAAATAAAACGCACCCCCTTAAAGTTATGAGCACACGGCTCCAAGCTCAGCAGAGCGTGCTCTTAAGGACAGGGAAAATCAATGAGTTTTTCAGGTCGCCAGGCTGTGTGCTTGCTGGCTACCAGTGATGAGCAGTCAGTTCTGCCCACAAAGCCAGCAGATAGTGACGCCAGGGAAGGGGATTGTCAGGGGACTCAGTTGTGCAGTGTCCACATTTTGGGCATTTCTGTAGCCCTTCTTTCTCTCTTGCTCCCCACTACAACCTCATACACCACAGCTTAAGACATGTGGAGGAAGATAGAGATTGATGCCACTTTTATTTTCGTATCAGTGGCTTGGCAGGTTTAGTTTAGCTAGCTTGGATCTTTTTCACTAGCAACTTGTGAAATTCCCAGAAATTTTTCTTCTCTTTTGGGAATTCCCCCCAATATAGTGTTCATGAGTAGTGGTATAGTTTGTGTGCTTTGAGTAAATAAAACCTTTTAGTCTTTGGCAATTGCATCTGCAAGCAGTAAAATCTTATGTCAGCACAGGGTGTAGAGTGCAGGATACCTAATAGCTAGTAAACCGTTTTAAAAAGTCTTCTGCTTGATCAGATATAGTGCTTAATGTATAGTGCTGTATCTTGCCCAGCACATAATTAGTATTGAGGGTGGAAAAGCCTCCCCTGTGGACCATGACACCACAGACCTAAACTGGCATCTTTTCACACATTAGAGTTTTCTTTCTTTAGTGGAGGACATTTCTTTGCTTGTTTTAAAAATCATTCTCTAAGACTTAACAGACTGTATTAGTGTATTGTGTGTCTTAAATGAACCTTGCAAGCTCTAGCAGTGTATTCTTCTTCCCATATAGGCACTGTGTAGGGTGGGCAGGCAAGCAGTATTGTAGTGCCAGAGAGATCAAACGTTGGCTGGGAAAAAAAACCACCCAACCCTAACCTGGAAAATAAAAATTAATCCACTTTTGCAGCAGTTTTGTTGGATCCCATCCTGGAACAAGTGTATGTATGGATGTGCTAGGAAAATGAATGGGCCTTATTGAGGTAAGACACTGTGGTTTATCTAATCATGAAGAAGTTGGGATTTTCACTAGAACTCTGTCATGTTTTCCTCAGAATGGCAACAGAAGATTTCTTTATGTGTGGGGCAGATTAATGGGATTTCTTCCCAACTAGAGTAAGGGTGGAATATTTGCTGTCTGTTTGGGCAGGAGCAGGGTATCCTGATACCCTATCAAACAGACTAATAGGTCTCTTCTGCTGAAAGAGCTGGTAATCTGCCTTGTCATGACCACTGGTTATAAAAGGGACAAGTCAGCTGTGAAGAAAGATGACTTTCTTGAAGGAACCATGGCCTAATGCCAGCATAACCATCACTGATCAACTTTGGCAGGGACGTGGCTCAGATTAGAGACTCCTTGTGTGGAAAAAAAGATTTTTTTTCTTTTTTTTATAGGCTTGAATGCCTACTGGGCTACTGTTGCTGATCTCCTCTCTTTGACATTTCAGGTTCCAGTGTACTTAAACCCACAACTGTAATGTGGTCTTTTTATTTCAGCCACTGTGGTATGACTGGCAGGTGACACTGTCCCTCTCTGCCTTAAATACAGCTGGTGAACTGCTCCTAGGCAGTCAGATGTTTTTAGACTAGAGCAGTGCTTGGTAGCACCCCTTTAATCCTCCTCCCAGCCTGGCCAGTGTGCTCAGCCTGTTGGTCTCAGAAGTGCTGACAGCAATGTGGAAAACAAGTGCCAAAGCAGAAGTACTGTGAGGTCATTTGGATAGATAAAAGTGAGTGAAATTCATGGAGATAAGGTGCACCCACTCGGCACCTGCCCACCTCTGTGCTCCTCCATGCTAAGGCACACTGCTGCCAGCAGGGCTGCTGCCAGGCTGTGCTGGCATCGAGCACTCTCTGGGCTGAGCCACCAGCCCTGCCTGGGAGGGGCGTGGGGAAAGGACAAAACCAGCTTCTGCTGGAAAGATTTAAAATATTACCCTGTGCTGAGACACAATGCTGAGTTTTGGGGTGTGAGCCAGTCTGTAGGGCACTGGCAGTCACGGGCAGCTGGAGGAGCTGGCCTCTCGTGAACCAGCTCCTGAAATGAAAAGGGGGCAGGTTTTAACCTAAAAGCGAAACAAAGAGCTTGGCTGGCTGTGCTCTCCCGGGCCGAGGCGCACTGGTGGCTGCAGGTTTTCTGTGCTGTCACCTCCAGTGCGGGTGTGCGAGGCGCAGGCACGGCAGAGCCACCGCAGCAGGAGGACACGCTGCACTCCCCATGCTGAGGTGGGACTGTTCCCCTGCCCCACACACGCCTTTGGGGCCACAGGGGCCAGGGGCTGCACGGGTGGTGAAGGGGAAGGCGAGGTGAGGCAGGGTCCGTGGTGGCGGCAGTGGTGGCAAGCAGGTGGCTGCCACCATGTTGGGGACACAGCAGGGCCGGTACCTCTGAGGATGGAGGGAAGGAAGCTGTGGGACAGCCCAAAAAAACCGGTGTGACTTAAGATGCCTTAAAGAAACTTTCTCAGTAGTTTGCTGGGAAACAGACTTCTATGCTTGCTTTGCCACATCCTAGCTTTTAAATGTACAGTGGGAGATAAGGGACACGCTAGAGGAAGAGCTGGGTGAATCCTCAGAGCAGTGAAGGTAGGAGAGTTGTAACAGGGTAGCAGCTGCTTGAGAGGTGTCAGCGAGAGAGGAAATACCAGCACGGAGGGCAGCAGAAAATGGAAGAATGGAGAGGGAAGCATCACCAAAATTATTTCTATCCCTTTGTTAAGAACTTGGGACATTGTGAGTGAAACAACTCCTGCTTTTCCTGGGGCATTTCCTTTTCCCTACATTTGTACAGGCCTGGGTGTCCTTGCAGCCCAGGTCTTTTTCTATTCCTGGGTGTGTTTTGCACCAATGTGTCATTATGGTATTAGCATGGTTTTCACGTGACTGCACTGATACTGGGGTTTTTCTTGCCATATAATTCACAGAGCTTTGTTCAAGTCACAGCCAGAACACTACACCTGCACTGGAGAGTAAGAAGAAAATTCACCAGGTTATTTTAAGTTGATTCTGTGAATGCATGCAGGAATATATCCAAGTTAAACTCAAAGGGAAATTATCAGATTGGCAGCAGACTTAATCAGATTTGGAGTTGCATTAGGGATCTCACATGAATTTTTAAAAATGTTTTAGACTTGAAAAACTTAAAGGTTTTGAGAAAACTTGTTGCACAAAAATGATCAGTATGACTGTGTATCTCATACAGGACAAGTAGGCAAGTTCAAATAAGGCATCAGTTACTTTATGTTGAGATAGCCATGTGAACATAAGCACTGGAGCAGTGTAAACAGCCATAAGAAGCATCAGTGTTCTGCTTTGTCTTTTAGCTGTATGCAAGTATGCAGGAGACCTGTGAAATTGTTCTTTCAGCTCTGGTAGTGCCAGGTTTAAGGAGTGTTAGCTGAGCAATAGTGGCTTTCTGAAGCACATAATCTTTAATTTTTTCTCCTTAGTCTTTGAATGTGCATTAAATTCACCTAAGTGTTCTTATAATTTTGACAATTTTGGGTTTTTTTCTAGATCTTTGTTATGTGGGCAGCAGTCTCTCCATTGCCATGCATTGATACTTTCTTTTATATTGCTTTTATAGCCCCCAATTTTCCCTGGTCTTGGGTTCACAGAGCTGGTAGACAAAGCAGTTGGCAAGGAAAGGGAATGATTTCAGGAAGGGATAGACTTGTATGCTCTGACCATGGAAATGACAGATATGTAGAAAGGATGGAAAGAGGGTAAGCAAGGTCTTGAAACTGGGCAAGCTAATGGATTGTGTTCTAGAGGAAGGTTAGAGTAACAGGACTGGAAATGGGGGCAGAGGATGTGAGTCAGGGTGGGAACTGCCAAGAGGAAGATGAAAAATGTCAAAGAAGCACAGGGTGAGAAGAAGGGAAATAGACTGGTAAAAAGTAGAGTGGATCTGGAAGCAGCAACTAAGGAGTGAAACACACGGGCTAAGATTGTTGACTCAGAAGAAGAGGTGGGAAGTGTAAGATGAAATGAACAACTTCAGCAGAGTTGCTGAAATTGCTTCCACTCTTAAAAAAACTCCAAAACTTTGTAGAAGGAAGAAATGCATCTACTTGATTTTACTTTCCTGTGCTTTTGGCCAGGCAGTTCTGCTTTTTTTTCCAACATTGATGGCTGTCTCATGATTTCCCTGAGACACTATCATAGAAATAGACATGAAAAACAAATGTCCTGCTTCTAGGAAGCACGGTCAGGTTGTGTTTCTCTACCCAGTGAGAGATGGGCTTCCAGTAACTAGCCTATTAGTGAATTTTTTTTTGGTAAAATATCCTCAAGAAATTATTGAAAATGACTGGTGGCTTTCCTCTGGTAGCAAGAAAAAAAAAAAAAGACTTCTAGAAGCAGTTTACATAGAGGTAATCTCCATATGGCCTTTCCAAACTAAATTACTTTCTGATTAAACCTTCTGAGGAAAAAGGTGAAGTTTGAGTTTTGTTTCTAATGCAGGTTGAAAAGGCTTTATGAGCAGTGTTCTGTTCTAGCAAAGTTAGATGAGAACCAGGTGATTGACTTCCACAGGCAAAATAAGAATTCCACAATCCCAACAGCAAATGTTGCTTGAGTTCTTGGGTAAATAACTCAATTAGCTCTGCAAGATGCCCTTCTCTTGGGTTAGGGTCAGCAACCCCTTTAGGATATCCCTCCCTTTGCAGGAATACCCATGGGTTTCCAGAGAGTGAGACAGGAAAAGGCACACATGCTCCTAGTGACGGCAGCTTGAGCTCATTACTCTGATTTTTAGATATGCTGGCATTGTCTCAACAGCCCACATTCACGTTTATGGCCTTTCCAGACTACTTATCTAGGAGAGAATGTGTGCTCAGCCTGCTCCAGTTACATCTGAGCTGGAGCTCAGGGCCCAGACAAAGCAACCATGGCTTGGGCAGCACCAGCATTGGACTCTCAAAGATGCAAAGGCAAGACACAAAGTGGAGGTAGCTCTCCTTCTGAGATCTTTAATTTCTGGCAGTCCTATTGGTGATCCCACTGGCTCCTGAGGCTGTCTGAACAAATGCATCAAAAATAATTGAACTATTAGTAAATTATTCCCTCCCATGAATGAGAATGTAAGTATTCTTCTAATGGGATAAAAGAAAATCAGTCTTATTCTGCACTTCATCCTTATTAGTTTGCACTCCAGTTGATTCCTTCATGTTAATTCATCTTGGAGTGTTTTGGAAGATTTCTCAGCATCTACCAGTGCATTTTGTGGGACAGTCTATGGAAAGGACAGAACATTTGCTGAAGAGCCTTTACTGTATTTTCCCATTAGAATTCTCTACTCAGTGCTGAGGTTTCAAGAGGCTTTGAGTGAGCTGGCTGAGCCTCCTTTTGAACCCATCATGGATTTTTCTTTGTATTTTATTTCCTTTAAAGATTATTCCCTTCCTTATGGCAACCACCTTTTGCCAAATGAGTAAGGCACTGCAGTTCTTCCCAGCTTTTGCCCCATTTACCACCTTCCAAAAAGATTGCTGTGGCTGTATGACCACATCTCAAATTTTTTCCTGAGGGATCTCTGATTTCTTTTCAATCAGTTCATTTAATTGACCATGTTTATTTCACTAGCCCTTGTGGCTCCCTGAGTGCAGCTATTCGTCAGAAGCTGGATCTTAAGCATCCTTTTCATGTTTTACCTGGAGAATTTCTTAAACCATCTCATCTGTTCTTGGCATTTGAGGCTAAGCCCAGAAGGGAAGCTGTCTCAATCAAAAGGCTATCTAAATGGATAATGTGGTACTTTGAGACCTGTAACAAGGAGGCAAATGTCCCAGTCCCAGTGCTCCCGTGCTGATCCCACCAGAGCCACCATAGCTTTGAAGGTTTGTTTGGGCAGGGTTCCCAATGCGGATGTTTGCAAGACAGCTGACTGGAACTTGGTACATGTACCTAGCATGCTGCTTAGATGTGGAGCCTAGGCATGATGCCCACTTTGGAAAGCAGCTTTGTAGTCTGTATCTGCTTAATTTAGTCCTCAGCTGGCCTCCTGAGAATGGGTATTCGCTGCATGTTAGTGTCCAAGAGCAGGAAGCAACGGAGGGAACTTTCATCAGAAAGAAGATGAAGTAACTTGGCACTCATTGGAGTTTGGAGGCTAAATTGCCTCTTAAAAGATCATCCTTACTGCTTGTCTAAGGAGTTTCCAAGCTGTAAATGGGATGGGAAGAAGGATGCTTTTGTATCCTGTACATTTTTGTATTCCCCTTTTCTAGATGTTGTCTTGGTGACATGAGCTTCCTTCTTCAAAGTCTATGAAATCTGTTTGAATGCTTTTCATGCTCTAGTTTGGCATAGAGCATAAACCCAAGCAAACTGACCTGAGACAGGAATGCATTTTCCTCCTCAGTGACTTCTGTCTGTGTCCACTGCTAGCATCTATATTAGCAAATACAATTTCTTGGGAACATCACAGAGCTTTTCTGTTCCAGAATGTTTTAATAGTGCAAAGCACTGTTATTTCCTAGAAAGTTTGGTCAGCTTCTTCCACACCAATTTTTGAATCCCTGTTATATTACTTCCTTGTGACATGTTTTATGCTGTCTTTTTAAAAATAAACATTCAGGGGTTGGACTAGATGATCTCCTGGCTATTCTGTGATTCTGTGAAACGTAAGTTAGGGGTAATTAGAGAGAAATGCAGCACATTTGAAGTATAAATAGAAGGGAGTAAATGGTGTGATGTGTCACTACAGTCAATGGTCAGATATCTGAATTTTAATCTTGAGGGCTGAGTTAAATAAAAAGAGATCCTTTTAAATAACTTGACATTCCCTTAATGATCCATGAAAGGTAAATCTGAACATTTGACTTCATTGCAATAATACAGCTAGTTTAAATTTTTATTATTTTGAAGCCCACAGCCAGCAGGCTGGAGTAAGTTATTTGCAGCATATTTTTAAAGTCCATTTTGAAATATTAGCCATAACTGTCTGCTGTGTATAAAAAAAAAGGGGGGGGGTGTATGTTTGAAGTTTAATCATGCTTCTACTTATGCTCAGTCCCAGAGCAATCCTTTTTTCTGCTGCTGAGCTCAAACAGCTAGTAGCCAGGTTTGATCTGCTGCCCCATGGAGCAGTGCCCTATGTGAATTTGAAGTTTTCTCAACCCGGGAGGCCTGCAAATAAAGACTAGCCTCAGGTAGCCAAAACTCTCCTTCCCAAAGCAGCTCCCCGGGCGCTGCCTGGAGCAGTCCTCCTGAAATTGTTTCAGGCCATTGCTACAGACTATATCTACTATGGCCCCTCTTACCCCTCCTTCCTTCTCCTCCTCCTGGCATAAGGGAGGAGTTTTGGAGTCCAGGAGTCCTATTTGACTGTAATAAAATGAAGGAAAAAAAATTAAAAAAATAAAAAGCAGAGCAGTTTGTAGGGAACTGGCAGAGACTGTGGAAACAGGAGCCACAGCAAGACAAAACCCAGTGGCCTTCAAAACTTTTTTCTCTTCTTTCTCACCACATGACTTGGAGGATGTGGACAGTAATTAAAGGACCCCCTAGCTCTTCATTTTCTGTGCCTGGTCCTTTGATCTGGTTCGTGTTGGGTAGCTATTTTCATTGTTCCTGTCTTTTCTTTTATTCTCACCCAGCCCCTTTGATGTGAGCAATGATGATCTTTAATTCCAAAATAGGAGATGGGCAGGATAGCAGTACTGGCCTTATATAATGCATCTTTCACATCTTATTTTTAAACTTGAGAATAATAGGTGTAAGTCAGAGCCTGGGGAGCATTAACCCTTTCCACACAGGGGAACTGCTGAGGAGGTGAACAGCCTATCATTTTTGGTAATGTCAGTCAGGTTAATCTTCTGTAGATGCCTACAGATGCGTTTGTGAAAAAGATTATTATTATTATTATTATTTTCCTGCAAATATGATGGATCTCAAAATATAATCTGGAGGGAGTTATTCCTAATTGTTCCCATGTGGGAAAAATGTGCTGAGAAAGAACAGTAAAGCTAATGCAGTTATTCTGACTGGCTTCACTTGGCAGCACAGTGGGAGTGAAGCATACTGTTTATTAGTGTATGTTAATAAACTATAAGGGACAAGCTGCAGGTGGTGGTTTATAAACTGTTAGCTCAGGTAAGATAGATGACAATATGGAGGTTATTAGTAACATTAGCAGGGCTGGAGGTTCTTAATGTTGTCTTGAGATCACAGAAGGCTGGTATGTCTGTGTGCTTCCTGTTCCTCATGGGGTGCACAAACCACAAAGCTGTGCTCCAGCCAGGGTGGGGGGCACTGGGGCTGGGGCACCATCAGATGTGGCATGTGCAGGAACCCCTCTGCGAGCCACCTGGGGGGACACTTCTCTGCCAGGCTGTGTGGGGTGGCATGTGATACCCCTGTGCCATGCTTTGGATGGTGGCACACCCCCGTGCCATCCTTTGCAGGGTGGCACACAGGGCCCCCCGTGCTGTGCTTTGGAGGGTGGCACACAGCCCCCCGTGCAGTGCTATGCAGGGTGTCTCACGCGTGGAGAGCAGCACAGTGGCCGTGTCCCTGCGGTGGGGAGCCCCCCGTGCGCAGCCCCGGGCAGGCAGGTGGTGCTGGCGGGGCCCCTGCCCGCGGTGTCCCCGGGGAGCTCCGCATTACCGCGGTCCCCATCTGCCTCGGCAGCACCTCCTCCCCGCGGGCCCCAGCAACAATGGCTCTGCTGCCGCTGCTGCACCCTGCCCGAGCCGGCCCGCTGACATTTGCAGGGTTCAGCCGTCACGGCACAATCCGCTCGGGAAATGCAGCTGTAATTGTAAATAGGGAGCCCAGAATTTTCTGACTTCAGGTCTTGAGGCACCAGCGCCATGGAGGGGGGAGCTCGGCTTTCCCCAGAGCCTTTTATTTTAGTAGCATTTGTGACTGTCTGAAAATTTGGAAAACTATAGGTCTGCCGCTAAGCCACTTAAACATTAACGTTTGAACGTCATGTCACTGGTTTTTGTGTTCAGAGGAAGACCTAAATGGGTACAAATTAAAAATAAAATCCCAACATTTTCCTGGTAGAGTTAATTGGAGGCGAAATATAACAAATTGTCAATGAGAAATAACAAAGAAGCAGTGAGGATAAAAAAGACTTAAGTGTGGTAATGGACAGAGGCAGCTTGAGTCTAATTATCTTTAATTTAAATCCTGCCTTTTTCTTTTCATTCACAAAATATATATACTTAAGTATCTTTGTGTCTGAAACAATTTTAGATGTGGATTTATACCTTCATGACACCTGCTCTTTTAGGGACATAAAATGTGTGTTATGTATGTGTAGTTCTTAAAATAACAGCTGTCTATTAGATAACTTTCAGAGTGATTCTTATTATATGTTATGGTCCTGGATCAGCAAAGTAGTTCAGCAGATGCCCAACTTGAGCACGTGATGGGACACGTAGACTTTTCAGCCTGCGCTTGCTTAAACCTGAGCACACGCTTAAATAGTTTGCTGAATAGGGGCCAAGACCAGATGTAGTGAATACCTATAATTAACTTTGTTATGTGCTTTTAAATTTCCCACTTGAACATTATTTTGGCTGAACTTCTGTGTATTTGTCCATGTCTGTAGAGCTCTTTTTTTGTTGTTGTTTTTAATATTAAATGCTTTTGATTCCCTCAGAATATTTCTGTTAGGCATGAAGGAGGAAAAATTCTCTTCCAGTTCTTCCAGTACAGTTGGTCTTTAGTACCAGTGGTTTTGCAGCTGGGGTGCTTTAAGGAAATAAGGGAAGGAAAGGTTGTAGAAAGGAATAATATTTCACTGGAGCAGCTTCTAGAGTTGGAAAAAGCAGACACACTTCTGAGACCTGGCAAAGGGATGTGGAACCTGTAATCTTGTCCACTTTTTCCAGCTATATCAGCTAATCTAATAATAGAAGCTTATAGGGCGATGTAATTTCTTTTTTTAGACAGAGAAAACAAACATTGAAACTGCAAAGGGGAAAGTTGGCACCAATACATTCCTCAATGAGTACTAGGGCCCTTTCTTCACTTGGAAATGAAAAAAAAAAATCCCTCTTTCTAAAGCAACCCTGTTTTAAGGGCTCAAGCATGCCCAGATAGCCTCTAGTTAGGTTTCAGCAGTGTAATGAAGCCTGCCTTTTTTGTGATTTCACTGCACATACTCCCTGCCTGCCTTGATTGGCAGCTGGGTAGCAGACCTCTGCAGCTGTGACAATTTGCCTGAGGGAGACTGTAAGTGTCTCATTGAAACTTGCATTGTAAAATCCTCCAAAATGCCTCCCATAATATTAGGCACAGGAGAAAAACACAGGTGTGAAAAACTTTCACAGATCCCATGAGTTCAATGTCTCTTGGCAGCTTTGGTGGATTCAGTGTTATAATATAAATTTTAAACTTGCTCTTGCAAAACAGAAGTTGCTCCGTCTTCTGTCACAAGAAGTGGTGAAAACCGGCAGCGCTGTGCCGCGCTTGCCTTTCCAGGGCGATGAGGATTGGTTATCCACGGGTGAAACCTGCCTACCTGCTCCTCAGCAGCGTACTCCAGCACGGAGGGGACACTGGTGTCCCTGCTGCTGGGGCACCTCGCTGGCATGGCACAGTTTGAGGAGAAAACTCCTGTTTTCTGAGTGAAGATGCATCCTGTCCAAAAATGAGCGCTTGTTGATTGATTCTGCTTCCAGTGAAGGAGGGATTTGAAAACCTAAGAGGTGTTTCCATGAAATCAACCTTCCTATATGTATGTACGATCATCTTCTCTTCCCCTGGTTAAGTAGCTTAACATACTCCTCACTGGCACCTAGGTGAGATTGAGCATTGCCAGCGTGACTGGAAGATGAATCTCGGCTTCTGAATGCCTGATCCTTTTGCCTGTGTGTTTGTTCCCAACTGCTTGCCTGTGTGTTACAGCAACTTTCCTTCTTACATTTGCCATAAAGGAATCTCAATATTACTTCGGCCTTTAAGATCTGGCACTTCAACAGTCTCAGTAGGTTCAACACAATATTCAGGAATTAAAGTTCTGAAGAAATGCAAGCAGCTAAATTTAGACTTAAGAAACGTGCCTGATTTGAGTGAGCTGTGGGTATGCTGATACATGGAAGTTTCCCTGCAAGCCAGCCGGGCTTTATTTGTTGCTTAAAGGGAGGAGATTTTAGTTAAGTTGGAACATTTGATTTGCTTTCTTGAATTGTTTTTGATTAGTGGCTGAGTGCAAGGTTAAGCTTTAATAACATATCCATTGTAATAAAATCATGCTGGTGAGTGATACATGTGGCTAAAAAGACTTAGATACACTCGTCTGTTAAACTAATACAATTTGGAAATGCTTTGGAAATAAGCACATAAAACACAAACCAAAGGCAAATGTAAAGATTTTTTAACTCTTTCTGGGGCTAAGATATTTGTGACCAGACTGGCCTGTTCTGGCAAACTGAGTGAACAAGGCAGCATGGCTGCAGCCTTGATAAAAGAGAAACCGTTTTGAATTTAGTAATGAAAAGTGTTAATGCATCACTGAGTTTCTGCTGCGGTGAACTAGTGACAGACCCAGTGACTAGTTAAAGCTGAAAATAACAAATCTCAAATTCAAATGACATTCAAAAGTTTCATGAGAGACTCTCAGTACTTTTCACCTTCTCTTCTGAGCTACAAACTTCGGTCAGTTCAAGACAAATCAATGATGCCGTAATATGTAGATTTTGTGTGTTGGTAGTTGCAGTAGAGCTGAGGTTTTAGTTTCAGATTTTTATCAGGGCTTTCTGCTCTCGGTGCTTTCCACAGACTGTCCTAAGAGCCACAAAACTTGTGCTGATGTATAGTGATTCAATGTACTGTAAACTACACAAGAGGGCTCAGTTTCATGGATGTGTGAAGCTTTTGTGGAAGTGTTTTTAGTGATGTCAATTGAGAAGCTGAACTCAAAGTTCAGTTGAGCATTAGGGGTATCAATTGAAAGCTCAATTTGAGTTACTTGCTTGTTGAGACTGGTTCATTTCACGGGAACGTTTTAAACAAACTTTGCAAAGCAGTTCAGTATTATGTTTCTTAGTTCACGGATGGGGAAACTGATGCACAAAGCTATGGAGTTTCTTACCTTTCTAACACAGTTGGGAATGTTAAGAGAGCGTGGAGCCCCCAGACAGTGCTGCTGGTATGTTATTGACTGCTGTATACTGCTCCTTGTCATGCAGAGAGTCTAGTTCGTCAGAGGGAAGGGCTTTTGTCTCATCATTGAGGAAGGAAATAGATTTAAATGTCAAAGGTTGGGAAAGCCATTGTCTTCCCTTTTATGGCAGAGAATGTGTCATGTTCCTTTGCTTACCAAATAAATAAATGAAACTATAAAGGAAATGGTAGTTTTGGAAAAAAAACCCCAGCACTGTAATCCAGAGCATCTGTTTTCTACTGTATTTTTTTCCCCTGGTCTCTTTTTATAATTTACATCCAAAGCATGAAGTGACAGAATTTGGCAGACTCAGGTCTGTACAGTAGAACTTAATGGTTTTGTAGCAGGGAATAAATAAAGCCCCTCAAGCCTGCTTAGTTCTCACCCATGCACGTGAGCAGGGAGTGGGGGAAGGAGTGTCGTATTTTTCTTGGAAAAAGACCTTTTCGGTTTCTCCTGATCTGGCACCTGGAGGTCCAGCTGTGCTGGCTTGAGGCTGTGTGAGCCTTGTGCAGGGGGAAGATGATGGACAGGCCGCTGTAGAAGTTGAAATGTTTCACGTCTCTACAGACAGTATGTATAGCTATATTTGTGAATAGTGGCAACTGGAGGTGGAATTACTCTTCAAACAATGATTTGCCAATAGTGCTGCAGTCTGGGCTGGTTTCTGTTGTGATCTGTGGGGAGGGCCAGCAGCGCGTGGATTTTCCAGCTTTGCTTGCTCGTGCTACAGCAGCCATGGAGCCTCTGCCTGCCATCATTGCTTCCTGTCTCCATGAGCTGACTGTAAATGATTTTTCCTGGTTTAAGCTCTGCACATGGCCTGGAAATGTGTCACTCTGGTTATGTTTGGCTTGGTCCTCTGTTAATTTATACCAGTTTCTCTTTCAATATATTTCCAGTTGGCTTATTTCAATGGCAGTATTTCTAATATAATAATTAAGGTATAAGTAAGAGTACTAAGAATTACTCCTAACAGTTTAGTAATCTTGATTTATTTTTGTTCTTCAGTTACACAAATGCCAAGGTTAATTTGCTCTTAAACACCTGATTTTCTAGGACATAAAATGATTCCATATTTAAAGAAGAAAGTAGAAGACAGTTTTATTCTGCAAAGTGGTCTAGGTTGGGGGATGGTGGGTTTTGTTTGTTTGCATTATGGAACTTAGAAAATGCTTGGTTAATATTTGAGGATTGAAAGATTTAATTTGCCCTCACTGGTACTCTTGTATCCTCTGGATTCCTCAGCTGTGGATTGGGAGCTGATATGGAGTGGCACATACTTGGCCCAAAATGTTTCCAGTGCCCCTAGTAATAAGTGATTTTAATGGGGAACTTTTCACAGCAGAGAACTCAGAGATAAAGTCTGTGCTTTAATAAAGATGCTATGTCTCCACAGTGTACATTAGTCAGTGAGTTAAACAAGCATCAACATTAAAACAGACATTATCCCCTGCAGTGTATTTTCTTAGTGCTTTGTCCATTAGAGCTCTCAAATGGTGAGGTTTCTAGTCCTTCCTGTTGGAAACAGCTCTTTTCTAACATTTATTGTGGATATTTTCCCAGTGTCTAGCATAAAATTGTGCTTTCTTCTCTCCTCCTGCCCTCCCCAAATGCTCAGTGGAATGTTTACCATACATGAACCCCTTGGAAAGCAGTTCCTGCACCTTCCTTAGCTGTTCTTTAACAAAGATACATATAATCAGACCTTTTAACCTTTCCTCATAAATCAGTCCATCCAGCTCATTAATCACTTCTGTTGCCTTCTTCTAAATTCTCTCCAATTTGTCATCGTCCTGTGGCTGGGGACAGCTCGGTGACCGCAGCCCTGCACAGAGGTTCAGTACCAGCCCACTGCACCCAGAGATCAGGATTTATTTATATTGTCCCTCTTTCCTTTTGCTTCATTCCCAGTCAGAATATATCTCCTACGCACTCTGCATAATCATTTCTTTAAAACATTTACGGAGATAATTTGCAGTCTTACAGACCCTCTGTCATTCTCTGATGTTGAGTTAGCAGAGGTTGAAAGAGTAAAGGGTTGGATGTGACACTTTGTGTCTCTCCCTCCCTTCCTTCCCCTGCTCCCCACCCCAAAATTAACAACACAACTCTTCATTTGGTGCATATGGTCATATTGAATGTGAAGAAAGAGGTAGAATTAGAGAGGAAAAAATGATGCTGAAAATAGAATTGCCTAATTGTGAATCCTAAGTAGTGCAGGCAGCAGGGGCGGCCCTGACTGGAAGAAATCAGAAGGTCACTAATTCATACTGCCAACATCCTAATTAGCTGTGCAAATGTAATGTTTATATTGTTGGGGATGGATTACAATATCCATTGTAGAATGGAGAGAAATAAATGAATTGTGTCAGTGGAGCTATGTAGAAAACACTCCTGCCACCCCATTAAACCATGAGAAGTAGCTTAGCTGCTAAAAAAAGTTTGTTTTCAGGCTGATGCGCAAGTCTAATTGGGTTTCCAAAGAAAGGAACATGTTTTAATTATTAATTAGAAATCAGAGGAGTAAAAGAGTGGAAATCTGCTTCAGCTGGAGGTTTTGCTCAATGCTGGATTTCTCCTTAATAAGCTGAAACATTCCAGGCCTGCCTTAGTTAGCGGTTGGGTGCAGTGGCTTTACTCGGGGGGTAGACATCTTAATGCTCATGTAATTATCATGTAATTATTTTGTAATGTGGGATCAAAATTTTGCATAGATGGCATTCTTTCACTGAACTTGAAAAATAAAAAAGTTGTGTTCATTAATGCCGTGATTCAGTCATTTTGGTCTAAGAAGCAGGGTTCCCTCATCCCCCTCCCTATCTCTTTAAGACACAAATATTTTGAAACAGTTTTAGAGATGGTGACCTCAAGATGAATAGAATTATTTAATTTAGATTGTGTTGAATATTTATCAGATTTCTTGTTGGTAATACTGCCTTTCAACAGAAGTGTCAAGTGGGTTGCAATTATCATCAAAGCTGATAGGTACAAATAAGTGATGATCCTGTCTGCTAACACAGGGTGTGCAGGTTCATAAAGGGGAATTCTTGTGGAAGGCGCTTTCTCTCTATGAATTTTCCTCCCTGTTGCCATTGAACTTCTGGAATCAAAGTTGTTAAAGACTGATAGGCTTTGTCAGAAGATGTTAAGTGGATTATGGCCCATCATAATAAATATTCCCTATGGAGAGACAGGGTATGTTCTCATGAACAGAGAGTATGGAGCTGCCTCTTTTGACTTGTGCTTTCTGGTGCCTAGAAGTACTCTTGAGCAGAGTTCTGCTCTGTTTACAACTGCACACAGCTTGTCTGAACAGATAAAAATGTTACTGGGCTAGTGCTGTAGCTCTTACGGCTGGAAAACACTGACAGCCTGGATCCAAGCTGAACTGCAAGTTAAACCTGACAAGTTAAAGAACATGGCAAGAGCTGCTGGCTCTTGAGTTGCCAGATGTTTGTAGATCCATGTGTGTCTTAAGGGGAGCTGCCCATGAAATGTCTCAGCTTTAATAGGAAAAGGGGACGGGAAAGAAGAGCATATGACTCCATATGGCTCCCTCAGTGTGGCAGTAAATCCTTGTGTTAGTGGGGTGCAACTGTGAGGAAGTACAGAGCTGTCTCCTGATGTTGCTGTTTCATAGCAAAAAATCCATGGAGGAGGTGGGGAGGATAGAGCTAATGTGAAGTGGATGGCTTCCTTTGGGGTTATGGCTTCCATGAACTTGTAGATGCAGCATTATAATAAACAAAATATCTGACTTTACAGAACAACCGTTAAGAACATTTAAATTGGCCTTTTTTCATGCGTCTGCTGAAATTATTATGTTTGAAAATGTTTGGTTTGTATTCACAAAAGAAGTAAAATTTCCTGATTGTGGGCCATTTAGCACCTGTTTCTGCCTATAAGACTCAATATACCTTTTCCAAAACCGCATTTTAAGAAGGAAAAAGATATTTTCTTAGTTGTTCTTTATCAGATAGCTGCACTGTGCTGTCCTACCCCTTCTCTATAGCTTATTTACATGAAATTTAGTTGTAAAGGATTTGACAAAGATAGGTACCTGTATCAAGAAGGGACACTATGATTTGTGTTGCTAAAGAGCTAATTCTGCTCGTTTGAACTGTAAGGTAGCTTTGGTCCCCCCTCCCTGCTAACAAAGATTTCCCTATTATCAAAAAGGAAACCACCTTCATGACTTGTGTTCTCCCAGCAGAAGTCAGGTTAAGCTTCATACTGTAGTGGAAGTAACAAGTAATTAAGAATAACAAGCAATTGTGATTAAAAACTCAAAAGAAAACCTTCACTTTCAAGGGGCCATATGTTGGTAAAAATGCTCCCCAGCTGAACCATATGGATGGGTGGAATGTGGGATCTCCTGCACATTGGGAAGAGGCCGTAATAATTTGTGACTTGACATATTATTGCCATGTTTCCTTTTGATCATGCCAGACATCCACAGGTCTTTGTCACATCCTTGTAGGAGAATGAACATGGGTCTCTGCAAACAACTATCTTAGGTTCAGAGTTAAAAGCAAGTGTGCTTTTAATTAAAACAAGACCGGCTTCTAACAGAAGTTGCCTTGGTCAGATGACAGAGTCAGTGATCCTGTCCCCTCCCCTCCCTTGCTGGAACCTGGAAAAACAGTTCCAAGTTCCATTTTGAAGGCTGTTTAGCCAAGTGTCTGGCAAATGCTTCATGTAAAAACATCCATCTTTTCCCTCTGTGGGCAAAAAGCCCAACTCACTTGGATATTCATTGGTCACACTGAGAAGGCTAAACACACCATCCAGTAAAATGCTATAGCTTCAAAAGTGGAACTGGTCCTTTATTTTGTGCAGGCTGCTTTATGCCTTTGTGAAAAAGGAAACACAAAGTGCTGCTATGGAGCAATAACAGAGATGTGTGAGGAACCATGGATAGTCTTTAATCAACTTCAGCAGCTTCACGGAGACCTTGCAACAGGGTTTGAGGCTGAGATTCGTAGAAGAGTGCACAGTGAGTGATATCTTAGAAAGGGACATCATGAAGCCTCGTGTGTGTGAAGGGATAGCTGACAGTGACATCTAATATCTTGAATACATGTTCTGCTGTTGTACCTCCTGGCACAGCCTTGGTAGTTTCTTCATCCACTGCAGCTTCAGGAAGCTCATCTGGTTGTGTGGGAGAGGATGTGATTAGCAGCAGTGGCATGTGCCTAGCACTGCTGTGTGATTTGCAGAGGTACCTGTGAGATGCCTGAAGGGTGTTTATGTTCATGTTGCCATTTTCAGTAATTAACTCTTATTGAATTTTCACAAGAAATCAAAATTATTTTATAGGAAAATATTATGGAGGTTTCTCTTTGATTGATGGATTTTTGATTTCTAAAACTTGCAGCAACTTAGGAGCTTTTGTACTTTTTCGCCCCCTGTGCTTCAGCACACACATAAACCTGTCTTTGAACTAGTCTGGGAAGTGTTTGACATGGAACATTTGCTGATATATTGTTTTTCTTCCTGAGCCATCAGTGGAACAACTTGCTGCTTCCTTCTTGCATGAAAAAGCTGGCCCACCTCAATTACCCTTAGCATCAGTGAACCCCAACACAGCCAAAATAACCTCCATATTTAACTTGCATGCAGGCAGCATCAGGTTTGGGAGGTCAGTAGTATATGGTTGGAAGTTCTTGCATTACACATTATCAGTAGAAATGTTTTTAATGGAATACAGAGTCAAACACAAGCAATAAATTCAAGCCCTATAGGTACGGATTTAGGTATTGTTTAGCCTTCCTTAGTTCAGAGAGGCTTTTGCAGTCAGCTGCCCTGCAGTGGGCTAAGGCTGGCTGGCTGCCAGATGCCCACCCAGCTGCTCTCTCCCTCCCCTGCCTCAAGAGGACTGGCAGAGACAGTAAGATGAAAAAGCTGAGTTGAGATAAAGACAGGGAGATAGCTCAGCAATTACAGCCATGGGCAGAACAGACTCGATTTGGGGCAAACTAACTTAATTTCCTTCGTGCCCAACGAGTGCTGGGCAGTGGGGGGTTGTGGGCAGCCCAGTGATGGTCGGTCAGTGGGTCTGTGGTGCAGCCAGCTGTATCCAGCACGGGGCAGCCCCTGACCCCTTCTCACCATGCCCCCTGCAGCCCCCCAGCACAGCCTGGCCGGGCACACCCAGTGCACGCTGACATTTCCACCCTGTGCTGTGCAGCACGGCCCGGCCAGCCTGACCCCTGGCCTCAAGCAGATGTCTCCAAGTTTTCTTGCCTGCTGTCAGGGTAAGTAGGTGATGGGCTCTCACACGAATGTTGATCCTGAGCCTGGCTTGTGGAGGCCCTCTTTGATGTTTTATTTTGGCTGCTTGCCAGGGGGTCCAATTTTTAAAGCATGGGGTAGCGATCAGATTATTTTTATTATCCCTGCTGCAGAATTCACTGTTCTGCAGACATCGTTTCCTGCACTCTTGCTGGGTAGCAAAATGTCCCCAAGAAGGACGTGCCACCAGATGCAAGATCTGTTTCTGTGTTGCTGGGAGGAATAACACAGGGACTGCAAAAGTTGCCTGGTTGTTCAAATATTAATGTCACAAACTGTGGCTTACTCTTCACTGCTTTCCTCATTTAGCCATCCCAGAGCACTATTTGGAAACAAGAACAATGCACTTGGTGGGTCAAGAAAAGCTTTCCTTGCTTTTGTGCTGGATACCTGTGATGTGAGTTAGCATGTCGTGGTGCAAGAGTAAGTGTGTGTTGTAGAAAAACTCAGTATAGAATTAATACCTGCCTGGAGGTTTCTATGTACTTTGGTGGGAAATTCAGCCTTATCAATCATTCTTTGTGTTTCACTCTTCAGAGTAAGTACCATTCAGATTTATGGGCTGCCTAATTTATTAATCTGAGTAAAAAGAAGACAAAGATATATCTGATTCATTGAATATAATCTTTTGGGCAGATCAGGAAGATGAAGAAAAATACTGAGTGCTGGCTTGCAATAGAAATCTTCAAATATTATCATTTGATCTAGAAATAAACTGGCAGAGCACAAAGGTTGCCTACATTTAACATTCATAGCATTTTACTACTAGATACAGTGCTTACTTCAGATGTCAGAAAATAAGAGACTTTGCACAAAAGCTGGGTTTTATTCATTTTGTGACACTCTTCCTAATGCTACCCAAACCAGCATGTGTTGGTCTAATTGCCCTTCTGTATCTCCATTTTTATATCACTGTAGCTCTTTGGAATTTGGAAATTCTTGATTACCCTGTGTACTGTAGCATTTGAAACTGTGCTTGAGCCTAACTGTATTTTGATGCCCCTGCTTGCTTTAAATGGCAGAAGCACTGAATATAAATTAGAATATATTAGCATTTTGCTGACTTAAAAGATGACATTTATTGTGAGGCATAAAGAGTTAATCTTAGACTTTTAGCTCTGAGCTTACTTTACTGAGCTTCTGCATACACGTGTTAATTTTCTCAGATGAGGGATAATGGATGTCACTTGAGAAAACAATACTGATTTGGGTTCTTTCATAGTTTGTGGGTTTATGTCCCACATGGTATAGAAGCAGGCTCTGGGAGATTGCCTGAAATATGCCTGGCCTCTCAGCTGCACTAAAAATAATTCCTGCTTCCCTTATTTCTAGAAGTAATTCTGAGATGCTGCAAACCTTTACCAGCTTCTTGTTTAGGAAAAAGATTTCTCTTCAGCTTTCAAATCACAATAAGGGAATGGTCTTTAGATGTGACTGTTGTATTTCAAAGTACTCCTTTGTAAAAATGCATGTGTGTTGTGGATTTTTGTTTTGTTTTGTCTAATCACTTTTGTTATGAAGGTTCTTGGTTGGGTGACCTTTCTTTGAGAGCAGCAGTTCATATTGGATTTTGGCAAAATGGGTTTGATCATCCTTGCTTTACTAAGCACTAGCACCTAGATGACAGTAATTCACCCTCTAATACCCCCACAAAACCTATTTATGCAGAACTTGACATGATTTGCAGTCTCTGTAAAGGAGGAATATAGGACTTTAGCAGTGCCTAGAATTATTTTTTTGACCTCCATTTAAGTTATTGGTTGAAGAATTAGACTCTTCAGACAAGTAAGCTGTTCTTGCTCTAACCTGGCACTTAGCACCTTATAAAGGAGCTGCACTATCAGTTCTGTGGCATTCATGTGTCCCCTCCTAACCTGAAGGTGGAAAAATTGCAAGGGAAATTGCTGCCTAGCATTGGAGAGTTTCACGGAGCCAGTTAAATTGATCTTAGTAGTGATAATAGTCCAATTTAAGGCAACACAATCACAACCTTTCTATTAATATTTGCTGACCATTGTCCATTGTAACTGTAACATGTTGCCAGTGAATACCAATAAGCATCCCAATGTCAGGGTACTCATTTGAGCTTTGTGATCCGCAGCACATACAAGTACAGAGATGTTGTGTTATTTTATTTGTTTCTGGAGACAGAAAAAAACGTTGTCAACTAATAGATTCTAGAGATGTTTTTTTCCAACACCAGTTTTAAGGAAGAGTGTGAATGGAAAAATTTGTTTCTGAGAATTCAGATAACATCTGCATTAATATGGTATATTGTAAGGATCATTAATGCTCAGAGTATATTATCAGGTGTTCTCTAATGCACTTTTGATGAGCTGTAATGATGCTTGCTGTAGTGTTTTTTCATCTCTACTCTCCCTCCCTTTTTTTTTTCTGCTTGATTGTAATAATGACTTAACCCAGGTGGTAGACTCTATCCAGAAAGTGCCCAAGGGAAATATTATTCCCCAGTACCAGCAAACATCACAGACAGTCATTGAGTTCACTATGAACTTTCCTCAGGAGGGAAGATCTTGGTTCTCCCCTTGGGTATCTGGACCTGCCCCACATTTGCAGTGTAATAATCTGGCTTTGGGACGAGATGGGGAAATGGCAGAGAGAAACAAGATGAAAAATGTAAGTGGAAGGGAAGGAAAAAAGCCAGTAATATGTGGTAACTTTTGAAATTACTGATTTTTGCTAGAATATAACTTGTCATAGAATAGGGTCTTGGAAATGATTTGGATCATTTTGAGATTATTATTAAAGAGCACAGTTCAGTTTAAAATGACAAGGATGAGTGCAAGGATAGAGATTCTTCCCTTTGGGTATCTCAGGGTATTGGTTGGTTATGATCCTGCTAGAAAATACTTCTGGGTTTTGGATATGACTGATATTTGTCCTTAATATTTGTCTTTTGTAGCTCTCTTAATCTGCACTACCAGCCAGGAAATGTGTTTTAAAGCTCTGGTTTCCTGGTCCTTGTTATGTCACCCAGTTGCACAGAACAGCAAGCTTTAAATAAATGTCATAGATATGGTGTAGCTTTGTCAAGTAGACAAGGTGTCTAAAAGTGAAAAAGTGAAAATGCAGGCCATGGTGAGAGAAAAATACTACACATGCTTTTCAACTGAGCAATGTCTTTGTAGTAGTGAGTGTGCAGAGTGTCAGGTATCACTCACTGTGTACCACTAGGTTTTACTGGCAGTAGCCAGCACAGGCACCACAAGCAAGAGTAAATCACATTGGTTGTTCAAAAGATGGTCTCTTGTAAGTTTACCTGGGTTTACAAGCATGTGGGAAGAAGGGGCTTCTTTGTTCTCTTATTTTTTCCAAAACTCTGTTTCATTGTTTGTAGAAGAATTCACAAGTAAAGTACCCAGGAAGAAAATTATGCTGTTAGGTTGCTTTTGGCTATGTTATGTTGAAAGCTATACTTTGCAAATGTAATCTGTAGCAGCAAACGGTGTACAAAGGAAAAGGAGTCATGTTGTTGCACACAACGTTTTCCATTTTCTTTATAAAAACTTGTTTAAATAATTTTGTGCCTTCCCCTTTGCCCTGTCTTTCTTAGGCAGCAGCTGAGTGCGTGCCCCTGTCAGCCCAGGGCTGTGCACATGGTGTGGGGAGACCCTTCACAGCAAAGGGGATGCAGGGAGGCTCAGGCAGCTCCCCCACCAGTGGCTGTTTTGCCTGGGACAGATTTTCTTTGAGGTTGTTCTTGCTGTCTGAAATGCTTTGTACCATCTCTTAATCCACCCACATCTGCCCCCTTAATATTCTCCATGGATGGGACAGGACCAGAAGGGCACTCTGCAAGTCTCCTAAAATGGAAATGAAAAACCTAAGTGATATCTGGCCCAAAACTGTTTTAGATTTCTCTTGGAAAAAAAGAGGCTTTTTAGTGGTCTTTTACTTCTGGGAGCATGGATTCCCTCCCCAGTGAGATGCATTTTGTGTCAGCTGTTTCTATATTAAAAAAGTCTCCTGAAATAACTGCTTTTGGCTTGTCAGCATCTGGCAGCCCTCCTCCTGCAGCAGGCACCACCAAGGTCCCCTGTGAGCAGGAGGGGCCCCTCTCTCCCTGCATGGCCCCGTGGAGAGGGGGTGCCTGGCCCGCCCGGGGTCACAGGTGGGGCAGCCCAAATGGATTGCACTGCGCTTGCTTCTCATGTGCCTGGCCCACCCCGATTAAATTTCTGCTCTTGTCAGTCCATTAAACCTCCCAAAGTGATTTGTTCTCCCCAGAGAATCACAGGAGAGGGGGTGGAAAGGTAAAAAGAGAAAGGAGAAGAATAAAGAAGGGCTGGCGGGAGGAGAGGACAAACCAAAAATGAGTAAAACAGAGCTGCTGACTCCAATAGCCAAGTATTACATTATAGACTCCCAGTCTGGATATAAACAAAATATTTCCTTAGAGCAGAACTGTATCCAAAATTTAGAAAAAATGTTTTCCAGAGGTGAACCAGATGTGCTCTGTCCTGCCTCAGGAGCAAGAGAAGGTGACTCACCTCCTGCACCCCTCTCAGCCCCCAGGCCTGCTTTGCACTGTGGGCAGCCAGCAGGGCGGTCCTGAGGGGTTTCTCGTGTTCCTGGCTGTGTTCCTGGGTGATCCCTGCTGCCCAGGGCAGGTACCTGGCTGGCCTGGCCTGCCTGGCCCTGCCTGCAGCAGTTGCACCTCTCAGTGCTGCTGAGTCCTCTGAGTGCCGCGGTGGCCCCGACGTGAGCAGGGCTTTGGTGATGGGCTGTGTGACACTGCTGAACTGGGGGGTGTGCAGGCTGTGGTGAGGCTCACACAGCTCAGTGTGACAGTGGCTTCCCCGAGTGTCCCTCCAGGGGGGCCGAGGACAGCAGGACAAGGCTGAGTCTCGTGATGGGTTTCAGGTCACCCAGCTTCTTGGGTTAGAGGAGTCCGTATGTCTTAAAATATCATCCAGCTGAATGGAAAGTGTTTCCTTAAGAAACAAAAATCCCCATGCCAAAAGAGCATAAATGTTACCACCAAAGTTAATAAAAGTAAGGAAATTAATACTTATAGTTGACCTCCAATACCTAGGCACAGTGGGGTGTAGCAAGGAAGTAGTTAGAAAGGCACCATGGTGAGCCTTTGCAGTGAATTATCTTATTTTTATTAACTTTCTGACAACCTCAGTGAATTTCCTTTCTTTTTATGAAGTGATTAAAAAACCTAATCAGATCATGTAATTAAAATACATAATTACACAATCTCAGAGTTTTTCATAATTACTGTACATGGTAAATATTGTTACCTGATAATACTTTGCAGAAAAATCCTGATGAATTTACGTAGGATGGTTAGGAGGTGTCTGATTTCCGGTGTTTGCAATGGAACCTTCTCTAACAACACTAGATAGATAGTAACATGTTTTAAAATGGAAAATGTAGTGAAACTCTAAAATAATGACTCAGTTGTCCTTTTTAAAGCTTTTGTACATATTGGGCAGCTGGTATGTGTTGACATGGTGTGTTTCTGTGCATTTATAATGGCTGTTTCCTTTGTGCTCACACCTCTGCTTCTGTTTTGTTAGGCACCACCCACTGGAAAATGGGTGTTTTGATACAAAGCAACACAGTAAGAAAAAAATCGGATCAAATCCAGTATCTCAATTCCAGCCAAAGATCTGAATTAAAATGGAGTCCTTCTTAAGCCTGTGTACAGTGACTTCAGGGTAGACATGATGGTGCAGCCTTCCTGATAGACAGGTAGCCAGGAGGTCCTGGACTGTGGTTATGTTCATACAAAATCCAGAAATGCAAGGTAGGATAATCCTAAATAAAGGGAAAATTGTTACCCAAAAACAAACAAACAAAATAAGGTCTTGTATGTCTTTAAAATCAGCTCCCAGAAATCCAGGGCCCCAGCCTCCAAATACAGATAGTTTGGGACAGGTGGGGAGTCCAGGCTGGTTCTCCTAAAGTATAAAGTATAAATACTTTCATGTGCTATGAGATGGAGGAAGTGGGATTCACTTTCACAACTAATTCTGGCTGAAGGTGTGAGGAAGCAGTTACTGAGTTTTCATTCATTTGTCCAATTTTGTTTGTTTTGAAAAGGGTGAGATGGGCTAAATTTCTTATTTTAGACAGCGGCGCAGTTTATTTGTGGTCAGAAAACCCTTCTGAAAATTTTTGCCTTATTAACCAGAACTAAAATAAATATTAGAAAAGCCTTGACAAAACATCTAAGTAATATGTGAATTGTATCTGGGGAACCTTGTTCTTTCACTCTCCTGTGGGAGACACCAGAGTTGCCCAGTCTGTGCTCCTGTCTGGGCAGGGAGCTTTGGCTGTGGGTCTGGGAAGGGCAAAACCAAACAGATTCCAGGGAGTTGGTGAGGGGTTTTCATTATTTAGATATATAGATATATAGACAGTAGGCTTTTTGCAAATGATTCTGGTCTGAGCTTTAAAACTCTTTTTGTTGTTTATGAAAACAATAGTTTTTCATTTCCATGATGGGTTTGTGAGTATTTTCAGCCATTAACTGACAGATGTTTTTTGAACACATCTGGTTGTGGAGGTACAAGTGTGTCTTTTAAATCTCTAATGCCTGACTTCCCAGAGAGATTTTTGTTGTTTATTTTTATACAGTCTTTTGCTTTTTCTGTTTTGATTTTTTTACCATTTTTCCTGTGCAGAAAATGTGCCCCTACCTTAAACATCCACCACCAGCTTCTACCCATGTTTAGTTTAGGGCACTCTTGTGTAGAAAGCTGTAACTTTCTGTAAAAAGCCTTGCTGTACCTGTAGTGTCAAGATGTACTTTTGTAGGGTAAATTCAATCTCTCTCTCCCCACAGCCTCCTCATTCCTTTTACTCAGTTGTTAATGTTAACATTCCCAGATACCTTTTTGTATGTATAACCAGTTCTCATCATGTGGGTAGAGAGAAAGCTATTGACTATAGCTTTTCCCTTTATTTCATTTAATTCTCTGATATCAGTGCCAATGTCTGTGTGAGACTGCTCTCAAATGGAAGGAGTGCTGTTAGCAAGTCGGTGGGGAAACAGATATTTGTTTGCAAGTGCTGAGACATTTGCTGTCCCTCCTTCTCTTCACAATAAATTGAGATGATTCAGTGTACACTCCAACCCTAATTTTAATCCCATTTAAACAAATAATAGTGCCCTGCACCTTTCCTCGTTATAAATTCACTCTCTCATGTATCTGTGGCCAAGGCACAGAGACAGTTACTAACTAGACTAAATCACACAATTCACATTTTGTGGGAGGCAAAAAAACCAACTACACATGTGTGGAGAGAAGAAAACCCCCATTTCTAGTTAAACTAGAGCCATCTGAATAGAGAAAATGAGCACCTAGGACTGTAAAACAATTCAGGAGGAGGGTGTCCCTGCCGCAGGGGGCTTTGAGGAGAGTGCCCCGTTCCGGCCCGTGGGCAGTGTGGTGCTTGCCGCTGGGGCTGGGAGCGCAGTGCGGATGGATGGAGGGGAGCTTGCTGCCAGGCTCCTGGCAGGGGGCAGCAGGGCTGGAGGGGCTGGCTTCTCCTGCTTGGATCCGCTCTGGCTCCCCAGCTGCGCTCCCCCCTCCTGCCTGCCTGCACTGATGAGCATCCTCCCTACGGGAGGCTTTCTCCGGAGCGTGGTCGCTGCTGACTGACAACCTGACAAGCCTCTAAAGGTTTTAGAGATGCTCAAAAAGTCTCTGGCAAACTTGTGGTGTAGGAGAAGGGGCACAGCCTGGGCTGCTCTCAGTGCTGGGTACCCACAGGAGAGGGATATCCAGTGCTCCATGACACTGAGTGCATGCAGTGAGCACCGCGGGGCTCATCCCCTGCAGCCTGAACGGGGTCTCGGCAATGTTGGGCATGGGATCCCTCCTTGAGCTGCACCAACGGAGTTGTGAGCCCGAGGAAAAGAGACCTGGGCTGTTGCCACAGTTTTCTTTTGAGCGCCTGAGAGCGCAGTCGCACGATTTGTCATCGGGCCCTTCAGTCAAAGGGCAAAGGCGTGTTGGAGAAGAGAGCGGCTGTCGGCGGATGGTTTTGTTGTGTGGTGCAGTGCAAGTCCTCAGATCGCAGATGCCGGGTCACTGACGGTTAAACTTGAAAGGACTCTCATGCAGCACGTTTGTTGTAGGGAAACACTGGTGTACCGAGAGCAATCTTACCGGGTGGCAAATGCGTCTGTTTGCTTGCTCGTTTTAAAAGTCTCTTCTTGTTTAAAATGGTGGGTACTGTTAGGAAAAAAGAAGTAGCATTACCATACAGCGCAGAATACATGTCTCTCCTAGGCAAGCCATGCTGTTTGACTTTCATCTTGCATAGTAAAAAACCTATAGTTATTTTCTTTTTAAACCTTTCAGTTATTTCTGTCAGGTATTGATAGGTGGAGAACTTCCTTCCCACCTCTGTTTCATGCAGTTCCCCTCAGGCCAGTTACAAAGATGGTGCAGATTCATGACCAATGTTTATGATAATCAGGAATGTGCTTCATATTCACCAGTGTGCTGTTACATTTGTGAGTGCTGATTTTAAATTTTAAACAAATTAATTTCTTAAAAATTGTTCACTAACAAACTAAAGTCTTAACTAATTATACTTTGCCCTAACGCACACCATCCCCAAGGAATGGGAGATTTACTCAGCTGGAGCAAACCCCATTTCCAGTCTTGGGTTAGATGCAGCTGGCAGCCTCTTCAGCTCCAGGGATACCCACTGTGGTCGCTGGGGCACACAAGCTCCTCCAAAACCAGGCAGATGGAGGCCTTGAGGGGCCACACTCACCCGACGTGGGGAAGTTGTGGCGTTTGCAAGTGCAGCTTCATTTCTGTTCATGGTGTTTGCACGAAATCTTAATTCTGAATTCACTAAAGGGACAGAGAATACATGCACCTTTCTGAAAATATCTCTAGTAGAACTGGTTATATCTCATATTTAAAACACTTGAATTTTGAGGAGTGTTGAGTAACTGCTGTTCCTATTGAATTCAGTGGGATTGCTGTGAATATACAACACATTTGGAAGTCAGAACAATAATGTGTGTGCATAGCTATAAAACAGGTTACTTGATACTGTTTGTCACATGTAATTTACTTTTCTTCCCTTCTTCTTTGAAGGCAGTATAAAATCTGGATGTTGTTGGTTTTTACTGTTTGTTTATTGCTGAGTAATTTCAGCCAACATGTGTTTTTCAGCATTAAGTCTATTCATCATGAACATCAACCCATTGAGATTGTAAGTGCGTCATAGTTTTCCCACCTAGATCAAAATGAGAGTCTGGAACAGCCTCCTTCTTTTTAACTTAACGAGCTGGTTTTATTTTCCCCTGCAACTTGCTTTAATGATATGACCAGCTTTAAGTTCCTCAGGCCGGAAAGCATAGCAGTAAAATTCTGTGCAGGGCAGAGGTTTGAAACATGAGGTTTTTCTCAGCTTTGGAAGATGGCAATTGTCTTCTCTTCTACTGAGCACTGATGGAAAATACTCATTTAGAAACACAATTCTGTTCTCTGGAAAGTACTTATCATCTGTTAGACACAGGGACTGCAAACCCATTTTCTTACAGGTCAGGTCACCACATAATATCAGTTGAAGGTCACATCACAGAAAGCCATCCTAGCAGTGCAGTCACTTCTGGTGACCCCAGCCAGAGGGCACAGAGCATTTTTGGTGCCTGGTCCATTTTCTCACTTCCAGTGGTTCTTTTTGCTCACAGCCAATACATGACAGAAGAGTGTAAATAGCGCTGCAGAAATGGAAAGGCCACTCTAATATTTTCTGCCAGCACAGAAGCAGATAGCCATTTGTCTTAGCAGTGACAGCAGATTATCAGAGAACTCTTGGCAAAGCTGTCTTTGTACTAGTTTGCCACTGCCCCAGTTTTAAAGGCATTTGTTTCTCCAGACTGCTGCCCACACCGTCAAAATGAGCTCTGACTTGATTCTGCACAAGCTGAATATCCTGTGGGAAAGAAAGTGCTGCTTGTCCTTGTCAGTGCTGACTTCCAAGACTTGTGCAGGATATGGTCCTTAAATGAATTTTGTGAATGAGCTAAATGGATTAAAATTGATGACTTCACTTGAAAGTACAATGCAAAAACATGAAAATGAGCACAATAAAGCATTAAATTAAATCACACCACTCTGGACAGTTTGTGGAAGAAAGGCTGTCTCTACTTTCAGCTTCTACATTCACTGAGTTTCTCCAACGGCAGCTAGTCTGTGTTTCTGGTGCTATGGTTATGAACTGAGAGAAAGAGCTTGAGCTGTGTGGCCGCATGTGCCTGAGGGTACTCAGCAAAACAGCCTGAGAACAGGTGCCTGCTGCATTTGAGAGCTGCCTGATCAAATGGGAGGGAGGAAATCATAAATCTAGGAAATTCATCTCATGCATTTCATCCTAGCAGAAAGGCTGTCCCGCTGGCCACATTTCCACGAGCAGCTCAGTCTCGGTCTCAGGTGTGTGCTGTACGGGAACACCCTCCCTGCTAACAGCAGCAAAACACAAGGAAGGGAAAACATCTCTCTACAGAGATGAGAAAATGCATGAAGTAATGCATGTATTGCAAAGAGGCTGATGTTCTTCCACTGCTCTGGGCTGGATCTTTGGCTCTGCAAAGGGGCCCAGGGCTGACCCCACTCGTGCTGTGACAAGGACAGGTTCTGCGAAGCTGCCGTGAGGGCTGCTCAGATCACTGCAGCCACCCTGCTTGCATCCCTATGCTTAGATAAAAAAGAAAGCAGGCACAGCTCTTAACTGCTGTGTGTTGTCTCTTTGTTTTGCATAATCAAGTGTTGAAATCATGATAAATGTTGACATCAAGTAGCAAGAAGTGCAGAATATAATTGTGAAAGGCCAATGGGGTCATATGAAGTTTGTGTTCTGGCTAACATAATATGTAGAAATATTACTAACAATTAGCGTAAGTATTACCATTTATTATAACTAATTTTATAACTAATTATTATAAGTAATAATTATTCTACTAGGATTCTTTTCCTGAGGGCTTTGTCATTCCTAATGTTTGAAAGTTGTAGATGTCGTACCTGAAACTCTAATTCTGTAATATTCTCTCAATGTGACTGTTGCATCCGTGATGCATTTGCGTGACTCCATATACAGTTTTGTTCTTTTACATCTGTCTTACAATGTGCCCTTTTGCTAAATGCTCTGTAGGCATCAAAGCAGGCAAGAATGACACAGGACCCTCTAGGTAACAGGGTAAGCAGAGGCAGCAAGCTATTAAGATCTTCCTGTTATTTCATTGATGATTTTGTAGGTATCATCTTCTAATCTCATTTTAAAATGATTGAATGTGCATTTGAATATTTCTGAGGAGCAAATTGCTAAGCAAAATCTATATATAATCCTAACATTTTGGTAGGAATAGGGTGAGTTATTATTGATTCACAGAGCACGACAAAACATCACTGCATGAATTAGCAAACAGCTGTTTCTAATTTGAGTTTAGAACTGTACACAGAGGAACTTGTTTTAGTGTTCACTCCTTTCATTTATAATGAATTTTAATTACCGCTACAGGTGAGAAAAATGTAGAAACAAGCTTGTATCTTGTGGAAGAAACAAAGGAGAGACAGATGCTAACAGATTTACAGTCTGTGATAAAAGGAATGTTTTGGTACACTTTACATGTAATTAGACTGCAGCTGTTTTCAGTCCCAAGTCCATGATGCACAGCAGAATATAGTATCTGCTGCTTTTCCAAAGGGAGTAAAGAAAAACAGTGATTCAACTCTGAAAGCATTTAGTTTATTCCTAGATCTAACATAAAACTTTCTTCTCCAGCCCTATTATGCCATTTATCGAAGCATGAAATAACTTATTTAATGATATGTTAATTTTTTGTTACCAGCAAAATACAGACTGTTTGACATAAGGAAAAATAATGTTAAAAATAACTTTTTTTATCATCTGCACAGAATTATGGATCACCCTGTCGATGGTCATTACTGAGCCTTGATATCTCTGTTAATGGGAGACAAGGGCTCAGGCATGCATTTCTCTCCTTAACAAGTTTCTGTATATCAGCTAAGCTTCAATAGACATCTTTGTATGTACTTTTAACTTGCAGTATAAAAAAGACTAATTAGATGTATCTTTGATCACTACAGAAAGGTTTAAACAAAGACAGCACGGTTTAAACTGCCTATGTGTAACAGTTTATCTGCAGCAGACATCCCAGCAAGTTTAGTGTTTGAAATTCTGCACTACATCTTGTGCTGATTTCTTGTTCTAAATACAAAGTTACTCTCTGCATGAGAAGAAAAATCAGATTATATATACTTTCCATTGAGCCAGACGTCTTCCTTGCTTTTTTAAAAAAAATCACTATAAAATGAACTGCAATGCAAAGATGAGAAACCAGGAAAAGAGTCACTAACCTTTGGTAATTTAGTCCAACAAAAATGCTTACCTCATAAGCATGTGATTAGGTATAACTGAATTTCTCTCAAGTCAGAGATAATAATGAAAGCACTGCCTGTGGTGCCACTTACATTAGCACCTCTTAGACTTTTATCCAATTTCATGTATGCTTTGAACATTTTATACATATTTATATATATATATATATAAAGAACAGCACAGTGCCTTAAAGTACAGAACTGTGACCTGTTTGGTGAAGAAGCTGATGTCACTGAAATGTGAAGCTCAGTGTAGAGTTCTTCAGAGCAGTGTGAACTTCCCAGGCCCTCCTCCTTGCCTTGGCTAAGGGTGGGTTAAGCAGTTCTGGGGGACAGTTGCATGATCTTCTTTGAGAAATAATCATTATTAAGTTGCAGAAATCCTTCTTCTCTCACTTAGTGCAGTGTGCTTGAGTGTGCAGTTGTGCTGGTGTCAGTCACAGCCCAGCAGTGACAGTGCCATTCAGAGGTAGATGCACTGTCAGTGTACAAAGACTTTCATTCCCACAACGACTGGTGGGTCACAGTCCACTATGGCCTTCTGTGACACAACAAACAGAAACGTTCATTGAAGCTAGAAAATACATAAAAAATAGAGCTTGGAATATTAATGGTACTTCTAATTATTTGTTTTAATTGTGAGGGAAATGTGCAGGAAAATGGGACTAAACACTCCAACAAAAAAATTAAGCAACAAGCTGTCACAGTACACTGAAAATGTTGAGCTTAAAACATTTGCTATGTAAACTTGATTTGCATTATTTCACACCAGCACTGCAGTGCAAATGAGCAGCGTATGCTATGTGAGGTTCTTACTATAATCCATTGTAATGATCTATCCCTGGCTTAAATACATAGTGCAGCAATGAAAAATTTGCTGTAACCGGTACTGAGGATTTGTCAGTCCTCAATCTCTTTTTTATTCTCATAGTTAAGCATCTGCAATAATAATAATTATTGAAATTGGTAGCATTTCTATTGGACTTTCCATCTGAGGATGTCTCGGGGTTTTCACAGCTATACAGAAGTAAGCCCTACAATTTGCCCTTGAGAAGCAGATGGCTTTTTGCTATTAAGGAGATGAGGAATGGAAGCACAGTTCAAAACTGTGTCGTATGATGCCAAGCTTGTTTTCAAAAGTAAGCTACTTTTTTGGGTGCTAGAATTCCATCAACTTTCAACAGCTTAAAGCATTTTCAGTGCTTTGACTATCTTTAACTTGTGTATCAAGGAGGGACTCAGAAAGAACCAGAAATCTGAGCTTAAACAGCAATCCTTCCTTCAACAATCAATTTTTGGGGTTTGTGTTTGTTAATTTGAGTGTTTCTCTTGTGTACTAGCTCTGTGCTAGAGGAATAAACCTGATAGAATAAGATCATGTTCTTAGCCTGACCTCCTTGGTTTATTGTCCCATATGGAGATGCCTTCTGGGCTCAGGAGGGGAGTCTTAAAGATGTCTCTTTGGCCAGACCGTGGATTTTTCTGGTGCCTGGGGCTGGTTGTGCAGCTCTCCTGAGCCCTGTGGAGCTCAGCCTGTGCTGGTGGCACGGGAATGGACTGGCCTGCTGCTCTGCACAGGCCACACTGCAGCGTGCCCGTGGTGTGCAGGGATGCACAGGGGCCCTGTGGAGGAGCCGCCTCAACTCCCACACGTACGGGAGACAGAGTAGGGGGATTTTCCATGGAGGGGGACCCCATGATACTCTGTTGGAGAGCAAGAGGTTTAGGCAAGGACAAACTTCAGGTCCAGGCCAGCAAATGTGGTCTCTGTGCATGTGTTTTGTTCTTAAGAGGAAAAGCAACCAGCCGGGGGTAGCCTGGGTTTGTGCAGCTCCTGCCCAGGAATGTGGCCCCAGGGCTGGGTGACTGGGCAGCTGAGCAAGAAAATGAAGCTCTGCTTAAAGTTCAGCAGGAGCAAACTGTTCCCAGCTACCTGTGGGCAGGGAGATGGGAAGGTGTTTGCAAGGACTGTGAAATTGTCTGGTTGGTTATATTTCTATTAGCAAAATAACTCTGGAGTAATAAATATATCAATGTCAGCAGTGTATGCTGAGATGGCAGTGCTGCTTACTCCAGGCAATCTGTGATGTGCTGTTTGTCTCCCTTCTAAGAGATCACGTCTTTTTAAGACTTCATTTTATTGTTTTAACTTCATGAATATGTCTCTGAACTTGGTTTGTGTTATCTGGAAGATAAATAGAGAACGAAGTATGATTTATATTACATTTTGGCCAAATTGTCCTTCTTAGAAGGAAAAATACATTTATTGAATGCATTGAGGCGGGAATTAGCTCCTCACTGATGATGATAAATGCTTGCAGTCCTGTAAACGTGCTGAACATTAAGTTGCTAAATTACTGTATCACTTTGAGATTGATTATCAAGAATGGCCCTTTAAGCTTCATGACCTGCACATATATCCTGAGGAGTACTGACATCCCGAAGCTTCCTTAATGTTCTTTTTTTCCTAATTAAACTTTTTATTGAATTTTCTTACCCTTTTAATACTTGTTTTGATTCTCTTATGCACAAATGACAAAAGCCTTGCACCAGCCATGTGATTCTCTATTTTAGAACAGTCCCACTTTGCAGGATTAGCCATTTTAATGACTTTAATCTCCTTTTTGAAAGTGATTTTTCTCATTCTGCTACATTCCTTTGATTGCATTAATGTAGAATTATTATTCTAACCATCTTTGCCAGACATGTCATACCACATCTAAAATATATCTTCCCACTAAAATATTACTACGGTGAAATACCTTATTTCTCCTCAGTTCATTATAGGTCTTTTCTTCAATTTAATATGGCAAGTTAAAATTAACAAGGCTATTATTCATTCCATAAAGAGATTAATGATAATGAGTTTTCCCTAATTTCTTCAGTTTAGGTGTTCAGTAATTTAGTATCTTGTTTGTAAGAAATCCAGGTAGGTTGTTTCTTGTGCTTAAAGTTTCTTCTAAAATTCTTTTAAAACTGTGTAAGTATGAGGAAATGCTGGAATGAAAAGAATCTAGAAACTAAACATGCAAATTGGTAAGAGATCCAGCTGAAGCTAACAAAAGGAGACAATCTTTGCGTTCTGTGTAAACGCTTCCATTTTATGACAAATCCAGCTTTCCAACCTGAGAAATGTTATATATTTTTAATCCCAATTATATTAGCAAAGGCTTTGTGCTTCACTCACAAAGTCATACTAATACCAGCTTTCTTTGATTTTGTTTTCTGAATAGCCCAATATGTTTGAAGAGCAGCAGCTGGAGGGGAACGGGCTCTATTTGAATGTTAGACTGTGCTTTGAGGTGTATCTGTTCATTTCAGAGGAGAGAGACTTTCTAGAGATGTGTTCAGTTTGCGTGGTGGGCCAATGTAATGGTTGGCATAAGTGCATATGGATGTAAGGAAGTTAAGGCGGTTGGCCCAGCCTGTGTTACCGCTGGATTTGGCCCATAGCATCTCAGGTTTCCGAGCTGAACAATGGGGCTTTATTCGGTGGAGGCATTGGGGGCTCGGGCTTCTCCCGGCACAGCCCTTCCCCTGTGCGCTGCTGCTCCCGGCAAGGCACGAGCAGCCGGCCTGCCAAAGGGGGGAGATTTCCAATGCACAGATTCTTACAAAAATGCCTGCAAACAGACGTATAAAATTATTGTAATTACAGCCAGTAAGCCCGAGCAGCAACTAGCAAATGGTGGGGTGCTTTTTCTCTTGTTGTTTTTCTCCTCTCTCCCCCTCTCCGTAGACAGCAGCAGCGGCAGCGAACGCAACATGTGCTGCCCTAGTTCAGGCCCAGCATCCCCCTCGTGCTCCCCTTTGTCTCCTTGCCCCTGGAGGAGCCCAGCTGGTGAGAGGAGGGAATTAGGCAGCCCTGAGCTACCGGCACCTCCCCGGGGCCCCTAATCCGGGCGCTGGCAGCCGGCTGCCTCTCCCCTCCGACGGCCCGTGGCCACAGGTCCGTGGGGACAGAGCCCCGGATAGGGCTGGCGGCAAAGCGGGGGATGGCGGGGGCTGCGGCCTCCCTGGGGGCTCCGCAAAGCTGTGCAGGCAGCGGGGTGGGCGGCGGAGGTGGCTTAAATTGGGAACATGAGGCTTTGTTGCAGCTGCAGAGAGAGAGCCGTTCCTGGTCACGGGAGTGAAGCCTGAGAAAAGTTTACATAAAAATCAGGAGCTTGTTGTCTGTGTTTTAGGCTTGGGCTCCGCCAGATTTGGAGGAGCTAGTTGAGCACAGAGACCTTGGGAGTCTTAGAAGCGTGGATGCTTGCTGGGATGCATTTCAGGAGCAGGGAGAAGCAGGTTCTCGGTGTCCAGCATCGCTCTGGAGCAGGAGGTTTAGTTAAACGGGGGAGCAGAGCTCTGTGGGGAGCACAGGGTGCAGAGAGCAGACGCCTGGCCTGGAAAATAGACATCCCTGTCATGCGGGAAAAGTTGTTTGGGGTGTGCTCATTTGGTTTGGTTTTTTCCAAGGTCGTTGCTCTCTTTCTTTACCTGGGATGATAAAGCAGGTGTTTGCCAGAGCCGCCGGTGCCGCCGGAGCTGCCTGGTACAGTGGTGATACCCTCACTAGCCGAGCCCTTCTTTGAGAGCTCCTCGCTCCTCGTACTTGTGCTTTCTCCGCCTGGTGACTCTGCAGTTGGCAGGCACGAGGAGTGCGCATGTGGCAGCCTACACACACAGTCGGGGAGTTCTTTATGGGTTTGTTTTAGTAAAAACTGAAGTACAAACATTAAATATTGTATAAGGACTGTGTATCTGAAGAACCGACTCCTTTCTGGAATCTCCAAATGTTTGTGTGGTCAGCGCCTTCCATCATTTACAGGAACTTTATTTTTGCTTCGTTCTGTGGTTTAGTTTGATATCAGCCTAGTGGCATTTATGTTTCACTCAACATCTCTGCATTTGTTGGAATTAGGATATTGGAACTCACTCTCTTCTGTTTCTTGTTAACAATCCCGTTAATGAAAGCTGACAACATTTTATGTATTTTTCCTAAAATGACTGTGGGGCTGCTGGAGTTGGTGCTATGTTTCTTCATGGTAATATGGAATTATAAAATATTTTTCAAAACTTCATATTAAGTAGGGAAAATAATTATTAAAACAGAGGCTAGGCCATTTTTGGTTTATCTTGAACTTGATTCTTTTGTCATGTCTTGAGCTCTCCAGTGGTGATTTTCCTAGACTTTAAAAAATTTGTTTGATTTTGTACCAAAAGGGCAACATTACCTTTTATACAAGCAAACATGGTAATAGTGCAGATCTCTTCTCTGATTTTCTTGAGCTCTCTCAGATCTGATGCTTTTATTCCACCTAGATGTTCAACTCTGCCTTTGAGCAGCCTTTCATTCTGTTACAGTTTTGAGACAGAACTGAAGGATTTTATTTAATGGAGGCATTACTTAAGATCATCTTGATGTAGCATTTAACAGACCCACAAATTCACAGGTGATCACTTAACACTGTAGCTTTCTGAAATGTTTGTATTGCTTCATTGCACATTGTGTTTCGCTTTCTTTATTCATTGTTTATTGCTTTACAGTACAGTGAGCAGGTGTTAAACCTGCTAAAGAAAAATGCTTTTTATTAACACTATGTGTTGGCATATTTGTGAATTATGTGTACAAATACATTTTTTTTTCTCTTTCTCAAACCTCCTTTCAAATTCAAGAGGGTTTATTGGGGTTTTTTTTAGTTGATTTTTTTTAATGCTGTAGTAGCAAAAGCCCATAGTGTTGTTGAGAGCTTTGTCCTTATTTCACAGATGCACTGGGAATTGTTTTTAATCTCCTTTCTGCTTTCCCATTACAGATGGTGATGACGACCCACAACTCTCCTGGGTGGCTTCATCTCCCTCCAGCAAAGATGTTGCATCACCCACTCAGATGATAGGAGATGGGTGTGATCTCGGCATCGGGGAGGAGGAAGGGGGGACTGGCCTGCCGTATCCCTGTCAGTTTTGTGATAAGTCCTTCATTCGCCTGAGCTACCTTAAAAGGCACGAGCAGATCCACAGTGACAAACTACCTTTCAAATGCACCTACTGTAGCCGGCTTTTTAAGCACAAGAGGAGTAGGGATCGCCACATAAAGCTTCACACAGGGGATAAAAAGTACCACTGCCACGAATGCGAGGCTGCATTCTCCCGCAGCGACCACCTCAAAATCCACCTGAAAACCCACAGCTCCAGCAAACCGTTCAAGTGTACTGTGTGTAAGCGTGGGTTTTCATCTACCAGCTCATTGCAGAGTCACATGCAAGCTCATAAAAAGAACAAGGAACATATGGCAAAGACTGAGAAAGAGGTGAAGAAGGATGATTTTATGTGTGATTACTGTGAAGAGACATTCAGTCAGACTGAAGATTTGGAGAAGCACGTAATGACACGCCACCCACAGCTTTCCGAGAAGGCAGATTTGCAGTGTATTCATTGCCCTGAAGTATTTGTAGACGAAAACTTGCTGCTCTCACACATTCACCAAGCCCATGCCAACAAAAAACACAAGTGCCCTATGTGCCCAGAGCAGTTTTCTTCAGTGGAGGAAGTCTATTGCCACTTGGACAGCCACAGACAACCTGACTCCAGCAACCACAGCATCAGCCCTGACCCAGTCCTGGGCAGTGTGGCGTCCATGAGCAGCGCAACGCCCGACTCCAGCGCGTCGGTGGAGAGAGGTTCCACTCCAGATTCGACCTTAAAGCCTTTGAGAGGACAGAAGAAAACCAGGTCTGTTGACAGAGAGGAGGGCCAGAACTGGTCTAAAGTTACTTACAGCTGCCCCTACTGCTCGAAGCGTGACTTCAACAGCCTTGCTGTTCTGGAGATCCATCTGAAGACCATTCATGCAGACAAACCTCAGCAAAGCCACACGTGCCAGATCTGCCTTGATTCCATGCCTACACTGTACAACTTGAATGAACACGTGAGAAAAGTGCACAAAAACCATGCCTATCCCATGATGCAGTTTAGCAACATTTCTGCCTTTCACTGTAATTACTGCCCGGAGATGTTTGCAGATATCAATAGCTTGCAGGAACACATCCGCATTACTCACTGCGGCCCCAACGCTACTCCTCAAGATGGCAACAATGCTTTCTTCTGTAACCAGTGCTCCATGGGCTTTCTGACCGAAGCTACCTTGACTGAGCACATCCAGCAGACTCACTGCAATGTAGGAAACTCAAAATTGGATTCCCCTGTCATTCAGCCAACACAGTCTTTTATGGAAGTTTATTCATGCCCTTATTGCACAAACTCCCCCATTTTTGGCTCCATCCTGAAGCTTACAAAGCATATTAAAGAAAACCACAAGAACATTCCTCTGGCACACAATAAGAAGTCAAAAGCAGAGCAGAGTCCAGTTTCTTCTGATGTTGAAGTCTCTTCCCCTAAAAGGCAGCGGCTTTCTGCAAGCGTAAACTCGGTGTCTAATGGCGAATACCCGTGTAATCAGTGTGATCTAAAGTTCTCAAATTTTGAAAGTTTTCAGACTCATTTAAAGTTGCATTTGGAGTTGCTGTTGAGGAAACAGTCTTGCCCTCAGTGTAAAGAAGACTTTGATTCCCAGGAGTCTCTTCTGCAACATCTCACTGTACATTACATGACAACTTCCACTCATTATGTATGTGAGAGCTGTGACAAACAGTTTTCTTCAGTGGATGATTTGCAGAAGCATTTGTTGGACATGCATACTTTTGTGTTGTATCACTGCACCCTTTGCCAAGAAGTTTTTGATTCCAAGGTATCTATCCAAGTGCATCTGGCAGTCAAGCATAGCAATGAAAAGAAGATGTATCGTTGCACAGCCTGTAACTGGGATTTTAGGAAGGAGGTGGATCTCCAAATCCATGTGAAACATAGTCACTTGGGTAATCCATCAAAGTCTCACAAATGTATCTTCTGTGGTGAGACCTTCAGCACAGAGGTAGAACTGCAGTGCCACATCACAACCCACAGCAAAAAATACAACTGCAAGTTTTGTAGCAAAGCTTTTCATGCCATCATCTTGCTTGAAAAGCACTTGCGAGAAAAACATTGTGTTTTTGATGCTAGCGCTGAGAATGGTACAGCTAATGGTATGACCCCAACAAGTAAGAAGACAGAAGGGGCAGATATCCAGAACATGTTAATGAAGAACCCGGATACTTCCAACAGTCATGAAGCCAGTGAGGACGATGTGGATGCTTCTGAGCCTATGTATGGCTGTGACATTTGTGGGGCTGCCTACACTATGGAGGTCCTCTTGCAGAATCATCGTTTGAGAGACCATAACATCAGACCTGGGGAGGATGACTGTTCTAGGAAGAAAGCAGAATTCATCAAAGGTAGCCACAAGTGTAATATCTGCTCAAGGACCTTTTTCTCGGAAAATGGCCTGAGAGAGCACATGCAGACCCATCGAGGCCCAGCTAAGCACTACATGTGCCCCATCTGTGGGGAACGCTTCCCATCGCTCCTGACCCTGACGGAGCATAAAGTCACTCACAGCAAGAGTTTGGATACAGGGACGTGTCGGATCTGCAAAATGCCACTGCAGAGCGAGGAGGAATTCATCGAGCACTGCCAGATGCACCCGGATCTCAGAAACTCCCTCACTGGGTTTCGCTGTGTTGTCTGCATGCAGACGGTCACCTCTACCCTGGAGCTGAAAATTCATGGGACGTTCCATATGCAGAAATTGGCAGGAAACTCTGCAACCTCATCGCCTAACGGCCAGGCCTTGCAAAAACTCTACAAGTGTGCCCTGTGCTTGAAGGAGTTCCGGAATAAGCAGGACTTGGTAAAGTTGGATGTGAACGGCCTTCCCTATGGCCTGTGTGCTGGATGCATGACCAGGAGCACCAACGGACAGTCCTCCAGCTTGACTCCACAGGAGGTGAACGAGAGGCCATGTGGCAGCCTGAGGTGTCCGGAGTGTAGTGTCAAATTTGAAAGTGCTGAAGACCTAGAGAGCCACATTCAGGTAGACCACCGAGACCTGACACCCGAGACCAGTGGCCAAAGGAAAGGTACCCAGACGTCCCCTGTTCCCAGAGTAAGTACAGCTGAACATTAAAGTATCTGAGGGATAAAATGTAGACCTTCAATGTGAGAATTGATCTGATTTTTTCTTTTTTTTTTAATTGTCACTTTATCAAATCACTTATGCTACTAAAAAAACCTCAGCAGAACAGGAGGAAGTGTAGAGTAATTCACATAGAACAATCAGAAATTGCTCAGCCTCACAGGTACTTTGCTTGCTAGTAGCAGCACATCAGAATTTTTACCACAGAACTGCCCTAGATTTACCAACAGAGAGCTGAGACACTCGGGCAGTGGAGATTGAGTTTGTCCATGAATTCTGATTCTACTGAACTGGCAGATCTGGAAAAGCTGGGGTAGTTTAATGAAAAATGGAGATGCTAGGTACCCAAAACAATAAAAAAATCTAATCTGCCGTAGTTGAGGAATGAGATTATTTCTTACCTGGAAAATAATAATGAACAGGAAGATACAGGAACTTGTAAGGGAAAGTATAGTGAAGTCCATCCTACCCCACAAATTCTCACCCAAACCAAACTTCAATGCTAAAGAGCTTGTCCCTAGGAATGTCTGTTGGAGTGAACGTTTTGAGGTTACTTGGAGGTCTGTGTGCTTTTGTGTGAGCTTGTTTGTGTGCGTGTATGATTTCAAAAGTGACTTTAAAAGAACCTGCTTCATGGCCCATCTGCAGGGGCCAGTAGGGGATAAGTAGTTTCTTAGCAAATCTGGACATTGTTTAATGCAGATTACATTAAAGTGTGCTGTCCTTGACTTTTTGCAGATAGCCTGCTTTCCCATTTCTTAGCTTACAAGTTACCCGGGAACATGCAGATCCAAGTAAGGTTCCAGAAGCCTACTCAGGAGATTAATATCATTTGCAGTTTATAGTCTTTTTGAATTATTTGTTGACGTTTTGGTTCAAGAATGGGCCAAGTCAGTCCTTCCTCTGTCAGGAACAGATGGAATGAGAAGTGGATTTTGGAAATCTTCTCAGGAGACCAACAGCAGACACATCTGAGTATTGATATCATCTGACATTTTTAATTAAACATGATGGGGTGAGATTTTCAAAAGTATCTAAGGAAATTAGGCACCCAACTCCTAATGAATAATTCCATCCGTAGATGCCTGTTTATGTCAATCTGCTAATTAAAGCACCCACAAACACATCTTACTGAATTAAAAGCACCTGAAATACCATTTATTCAGCTAGAACACCAGAGGCTGGGTGAGTAAGAGAGGGCCTAATGTCCCAAGGATGTGGACTGAGGTGCCTCCAAGGGAGCTGGTGCAGGTTGTGTCCCTGGCAGGAGCTGTTTGTCCTGCTCCGTGTGGGGCCGTGTGGGCCAGCAGTGTCTGGCTGAGCTGGGCAGTGCCCTGGTCCAGCCTCCTGAGCCATCCCACAGAAAGCTTGATTTCTTTTCTTGTTTTCTCTCTTTTGGGAAAACCACTGGATATTGTTCCCGTCGGGTGTGACCAAGCCTCCAGGCACAAACAAATAATTTTGCAGAAGAATGAAGAATGGAAATATCCCTCCTTTGGTGTGATACCTAGGTCTGGCTAGGTCATTGTCCTTCTTCCTCCTCAGGACTTTATTTTCTTCTAAATTCTTTATTTTCTTCTAAATACCTCTGTTCTATTAGGTAGGACTAATGCATATTGCTGCAGCTATGGAATTTACCTTTCCCTTCCTATCAGCTAGCAGAACATATTACCATTTTCTTTATTTCTTGCTTTAACTCTTTCTTCTCAGTGACAGCTTCCATACTTGTTCTCTCAGGGAATTTTAAGTTCTTCAACAAGGCAAATGCTTTGAATTACATCCCATGAGGAAAATTCTGAGTTTCTTTGTAGAAGATAATGAAAAATCAGCATTTGTGATGATGGCAAATGGTACCTTACTGGTGTCTGTGGCCTCCACATATGCTAATATCAGAGATAAGCATCCCAGGAATATATATATTGTTATTAGGAATAATTCATTATCTTAGCCTTCATCATAGGTACAAGACCTGAATCTGATAGCAGTTCAGTAGAAAACTATTGGTGTTTCACTCAGGGTTCTGAAGGCAATGAGTGCCCTTTGTGTTTGCCTAGTAGAGGGATTTTCAAAGAATTATACTGGCTTTTAAATGGTGATACATCTCTGAATTCAAGAACAGTGTTTACTTAACTTCACTGGCCTCATAGCAAAGCTAAGCAAGCTGAACGTGAACTCTCTCGTCATCTTAGCAGTGTTCTGCACACAGGTAAAATATCACTTTAATGGAGAAATCTGTAGTGCATAGTGCAGGTAGAGTGCTCTAGTTCAGAGAAGAGCGACTTCTTTCCAACTCTTGAGTATTTCTACATTTCATTTTTTAAACACCGTAATTATTTTTCTTTCTTAAATAGAAAAGCAGTTGAAGGTTAGGACAAGATACAGTCAGAAGAAACATACAGATAGATTAGATTTTTAAATAGTACATATATATTTCAGAGTAAATAAGAATAAGCAGAATGAAATCCAAGCAAATGGAAAAAGATAGTAATAACATATAAAATCTGTAATCTTTCAATGTCAGAAGTTGCTCCACCAGCCATTATTTACTTTTTGGTAGAAGAGGTGAGTGTGGAAACCCAAAGGAATTTCAGGAAAAAAAACCTTAAATGAAGATTTAACCCCAAAGTGAAAGAAAGGGAGAAAATAAATATTAGCCTTTGATGAATAAAGAGTATTTGGGAACAGGAACAGGAGAAATTGAACAATTCCTTTTTTGTGTAGGTATTTAAGTTTGTGTATATATGCAAGTGTATATAGCACCACAAACAAAGTATGATTATTTTGTTATATTTTGTTTTGATTTTGTACTATTGAATTATTGGAGGTTTTATTCTGAAGATCAGTAGTAGACAGCTAGAGGAGCATTAAAAATACTCAGAATTGCTTGGCAGGCTTGTTTTTTTAATCCATAAGAATGAAAGAAAGCACATAACCCTTGAAAATCTTGCTGTATTCTGTTTTCCTCACATTTTTAGTGTGGCCAACAAACAGAAGATACACCTGTAAATTGATCATGCTTGTTTCTAGGATGCCTGCCTAGGATCCATTCACGTTGATCAACAAGAACAGATTTCCAGGCATAGTTTTTGCAGTGTGTATATGGCAACGTTGTCTTCGGAGGATTTGTTTTTAAGAGTTTTAAGAGAAGTCAGTGGTCTTCTCTGCAAGAGGCATCACTAAGAGGAATAAATAAAATACATTTTAGGAGTAAAAGATTTTGCTAACATCCATTTTTGTTTCATTCATGTAGTTTTGTGTGAGCTATTCAGTTTGGATAGGACTGAAAGTGTTTTTTTCATACTAGCATCACAGGTAAAGGTATCATTTCAGCATCTGACACAAGTATAGTTTCAAGACCTTTTTTATATTGCATTAAGATCTCTTCAAGGTGATGCTTTCCTGTTTTTCTGAATCTTTCTGTGTGTAGCAGCTTCAGCTTTGAATACATTTTATTAATTCATATCCACGTGCCTTCTAGAGGAATGTGCGTATCTTAAAAAACATGACTAATTGTTTAGTATGGAGATTTTTCGTTTACTAGTACTGCAAACAGCCACATTTCAAGCCGTTCTTTCTCTTACACAGATTTATCTTTATTTTGTACCACAGGTGTCATGAAAAATGCTTGTTTAACATTGACAGTGGAAAATGTTTAGACTTCTGTTTTCATCTTGAATAGTGTTACTATTTTTAGCCCACCTAGTTTATTTGGAGTGAAGAAGCAAAGGAGGTAGCATAGAAAGTTGGAAGAATAAACCCTATTGTGTTCCTTTACTCAGTTTTTTTTCTCCTGCACACTCTCTTGGACTCAGTTCCTTCTCTTTGTTCTCCCCCACAACCCTTCTCTTCCCTTGTAAATCCACTTGAATGGAGGAATATTTTCTTTGTAGAACAGGAAACTATTTCCAGATTTAAAGGAGGATAGTCTGGAAAACCCATGGGAACAATAGATACTTCAGAAAAGAAAACAGAACCCTCCGTTGTTATTACTAAAATTGTGTGCCAAGACTAGAATTAAATATCTTGCATTTGTGGGGAATGAGCTCTCAGCTGAAGGCCTCCTCATCTGGTCTCTTTTATCACATAGATGGCATCACCTAGACTCTGTTAGCTCCTCAGAGTGTGGGCACCTTCACTGTCACCACTTGTGAAGGTAAAACTTTAAGAAAAGATAACCCATCCATTCATAATGCTCATAAAGCAGAAAAATGGTAGTAGAATATCATATTTGGTACCACAACTAATTATAGTTGTATTCAAATTAGTGCTCCCCATTTACTGACAAGGGAAGGATGTTTTGTGATACTGTTTTAAAGGCAGTTATTAATGAGCCAAAAAATCAGCTCTTCCACCTCTTGCATATACACTTGGGTGCTAATCTAGCTATAGTTATTTTGAGACCATAGGCCATTTATTAGCCTCACCCCATGTCAAGTGGGGTGCCCTGTCACAGGAGCCATCACCTGGTCCACATGCACAGGTCTCAGCTGAGGCCAAAGGTAGCACAGAGAGGAATTCTGAAATCTGCTGAGGGCTCCTTATGCCAAGCAGAGTGTTTTACAAGGTTGTGAAATGGTGTGGAGGAGTCAGTGCTGGCTCTGTGGATAAACAAAGACATCCTGTCTCCAGATCTGTTAGTAAGTAGCTTTCAGAAGCACCAAAATCAATTAAAAAATGAATCATTTGTCTGTGTTTAATATAACTTTGAAGGGTTGAAATGGAGTCAGGCTGAAATACTCTCCTCTAGCTGGTTACTGAGGGAACCCTCGTAACTGAGACAAGCATTGGACAAGGCACAGAACTTAGCTTTGTAGTTTTAAGGCAGAAGAAGGTTTCAAGTTTTAAAGGTGACCATGTGACCACATGAATCAGTCACTACCCAATCCTATTTTGCACTTTTAAGGTTTTTTCGTGTTTTGTTTTGTTTTTGAAGTTAGGAGCCCTCAGCATGTGTGTGCCAGTGTGTTTGAGAGGACATGTGTATGTACGTGTGCTGCGTTTGTCTGCCAGAACAGATTCCCCAGAAAGAGTGCTGCAGAAATCCAGCTGCTTTTCCATTAACAGCCTTGATTTCCAAATGGACTCCAGGAGGATACTTTCTTGAGCTGCCTAGGGATAACTAGCCAATCCGAACTATTTCCTTTTATATGGTTGGCTGTGTCAGCTTTCAGCCAATGGAGTATAGCCTTCTTCCCATTATCATGTTAATCACCCATTGTTGTTTGAGCCTAGAAAGCCCTGCCTAAGCAAACACACACCGGTACAGAATTCATGGAATATGCCTAACTTCCATAGACTGGTGCATTTGTTATTATGGTGTTACAGCCTGTTCATTAACCTCCAGCAGGCTACCTTGTTGCCATTGATGACATGGGAAGTAGTTAAGCTCTTGGTAGCACCTAATTTGTTCTTTCCTCAGCAGGTGCTTGAGGAAATTGGATCCCATGCACAGAGGGATGGCAGCAACTCCTCTATTTAACTCAAAACTTCTGTCTTATTACTGCTGTCCTAAAAATGGGGTTCTATACCTGGGTGTGGGGTGGAGGCTGAAAAAAAAGTAATGTGCATCAAAAATAACACAAAAAAGTGCCCTCAAAAATATTTTCCTTCAAAAGGTTAAGAGGGTGTTGTTTACTGAATTGGGCTTCTCAGTGCTGTTGGCTTGGGGTTCTCATCCATCCCTTGTGGCCACCACGCAGAGATTTCGTGTGTGTTCTGCTGCCACCAGCTTTGGCCATGGGGATGCAGACCTCATGCTTGTGCCTAGTGGCAATTGTTGCAGTAGGAATTATTCTCCAGAAACAAGTAGGCACAAAAGGCCAAATTTTTCTAAATAACACATCAAAAAGTGTCTATTTAGATAGTATATTTCCATGCAGTAAATAAGCATGTATATCAAACCAAAGCACCATTACTCCCACCTTGGGAAGTAATACTTTTTGCAAGTGTACAAAAGCTTAGCCTTCATGATTTTTTTTCTTTTTTTCCTGAGTTGGATGTCCAACTTGTCAACATGCATTTTAATTTCTGCAAATGCTTTCTTGGATTTTTTCCTGCTATGTTGCACAAGTGCACACAATACTGTTAATCTGAGTGCAAACCCCATTTTATGTTTGAATAAATGGTTCATGTAATTGCCTTTTCACCCTGTCTCCTGGCTTCTGCAGCTAGGCCTCTCTGGTATGGCTTTGAGATGGAGAAAATATAAACAGATTGTTTTATATATATGATGTATATATATGATTGTTGTATACCAGGAAACAGTTCTTTGTGTTAATGCTGTTTTTTCAAGATTTCTGATTGGAGACCAATAGAAAATGCATTTTTTCCTTCACTTCCCCAAGTAACTATAGGTGCTCTGCCTGCTCTATTTTGAGTTTAATGAAAGGTGGAATTTTTGAGAAAATTGATTTTACTCTGCAAACAGTTACTTTTCTGTCTTTTATTTCACTCTGGGGGACTTTACTGCAGTGGGTTAAAGGACACAATCTCATTGTGGCTCAGGTACTCAGTCAGATTTTCAAGTAGTGTAATTTGAAATTTTTTAAGTTGAAATTAAAATTTCTCATAAAGCTGGTTGTTAATTAGAGATTGTTTTTATGATCCCAGAAAAGCCTGGCTTGGGGATATACGGGCAAAAAAATCCTCAGTGGAGGAAATTTGAAGCATATACATGCTATATTCATGATCACACTTGCCTTATGCTACAGTGCAGTTTTCTCTAATCTCTTTTTGGTTATTAAACAGAAAAAGACCTATCAATGCATCAAGTGCCAGATGACCTTTGAGAATGAGAGAGAGATACAAATCCATGTCGCTAACCATATGATTGGTAAGACATTCTTTACGCTAGGCCACTCATTGGCTGCTTGTTTTTTGCTACTCTTTGACATTCACTATTCTAATAACTTGTTAATATTCATGCTGTAATTTATTTTTTTTTATTTTTCAAGGAAAATGATTTTGATGTAATGATTCTTCACTTCAAAGCTTTTTAAATATGTGGTTATAAAAGTGTTACTGCTGAGCTTTTTCCTTATCCTTTTGAGTCCTCATGTAGCATTTTCATTTATATTAAAATCCAACTTTTGACAGTATCTTCCATTTGATAGCATAAATTTCTCTCTATATGTGTAAAAAGTACTTGCCAGTTGTCAACCACTTAGGAGCAATTATGTTTCAATTTTGTATGTCATGACATTGAATAGATGTAACTGCTAGCATTTTCCCAGCTAAGTGTGGTGAATTCCTGAGGAACATTGTCAAAACAAAACACTTACAGAGTTATTTCAATGGAGTTTTTCTACTTTTTCCAACAATTCTGGACTTCAGAAAGTTCAGCTTTTTAGACATACAAGTGTTTTAAAAATCAGTGCTTTCTGCCTTCTGCGACAGTCCTGTCACAGGAGTTAGTAAAAGCATCTCTGTAACCTGATGGGGTGTATTTCTGCTGCAGCTGTATGATTGCTTCTCTGATGAACACAAAGAAAAGTTTTTTCCTGTATGGACAGATATTATAAATATATGTGTTGGCCCAAGAGGTCAGTTTATTTTGGTGCATAGACCACAAAAAGATACACATGCCACTGTAAGCATGTGTTGGATGAGACCCTTCAAGGACCTGACAGGGCTCTCTGTGTCTCATACATTCTTACACAGCATTTAACTCCCATAAGCATAATGGTTTTCCTTCTGTAATTTTACATTTAGGAAATTATTCTCCCATCAATTCAGGTATGTAACTTCTATTAGCCTTGAAGTGGATTATGCATAAATACCAGAGAGGGAGATATATGGACTGACACAACCTTCAAACCCCTACCCCCAAATGAAAAACATACATGTCAGTCACAATAATTTTCATCCAAGAGCCAGGCAGGAGTTTTGAGTTAATGTCAAGCAGGTTAGGATAAAGATATCTAAAAATGTTTGGTTTTGTAGCAGGTGTTAATGTAATCTCTTGTTTGCAAGCTTGAATAGTGAGATCCTTGTTAATTGGACCATGGTGATTTCATGTAGCTCCCTCCTAGATTTTAAGAAAGAAGTCCTTAGCAAGCTTAGCACTTGTTTCAACTTAATTTGTGATCCAGTAGCTAATAGCTGATTTTTAAATACAAAGGTCATGAAATGCTGAGTTAAGGTTCTGCTTGATTCGAAGGGAACTATATTTTTTCTATTGGAAAAATGTAATTTCTTCATTTTCCAGTAACTGATACATGAAGTTTATTTATGTATATGCCCATGTTAGTGCTGTCTTGAATAATAGACAATTATACACATGACCTTACAAAGTTCTTAGCACTATTGGAAACCAGCAGGTGCAGAAGGCATAGGAGGCTGTGAAAATTGTGGTGCTGGTAATTTGTGAAAACTGTACCCATTGTTTCCTTGAAGCTGTGCATCAGTTACTTTAATATTTGGAAGAAATCTGTATAATACAAAAGTGCTATGGGCCCAGTTCTGTACACCCAGAACATTGTAAATACCAGGATGTGGTAAGAAAATATGTGATAATTCCACTGTGATGTCATATCTTCACATCCCTTTCCAGAGGTACAGACTGAGGATGTACATTAAGGTCATCACTGCTTTTAATGGTTCAGTTTAGGAAACAGCAAAGTGTAGAATCCTTTAATATGAAGCCAAACTTCTCTCACTCTGAGCATCTTGGTTCACAAGGCTCCTGGATCCCCCCTCTCCTTCAGGACATGCAAATGTTCACAGAAAAAGGTGTTTCCAGTGAGTTTGCTCATTGCTGTTTGTTCTTTACTGGGGAATACTGAAGGGAGAAGGAGAGGCTAGATGTCAGCATCTCTCAAGCAATGAATGCAGTGTATATTTTAAGTGTTAATTTACATAGTCCTGGGTCGGTCACTGTAGGGAGAGTGACTAGCTGCCTCCTGTGCTTGCTCCTGTCCCCCTGGTCATAGCCTGAGCACTTTATTCCCTTGGGACAGACTGACATGTGCCTCCTTGGAGCTTAGGCTGGTTTATCACTGATAAGGGGTGCAAGAGTTTCCCTTCTCTGTGTTAGACCAAGTCTAGCCAGATGGACAGCAAGAGAAAGAAGCTAATATAGCTGTTTCTGCAGCCCAGGTCTAGTTCACAGGAATTATTAATGTCATCATTGTCAGTTTAAATCTACAGATGAGGATTTGTTTGTGCTGGGGGAACACTGAGATCGTAGGGTGAACATACAGGTGTTTGGGAGACAGGAGGAATTTGCCCTCAGACCGTGTGTCCTCAGGAGCTTAGGGCTGGCCTCATCTCAATGAACTTGTATCTGTCTAAAGTTAAGGTGTCTAGTTTAATATAGTCATTGAGATGCTGTCTGGGGAAAATGAATGATTGATACCAATCTAAGATAAGAGTTTGAGTAGGATAAGCATTTCCAGGGAGAGATTTTTATCTCTCTTTTGAATTTGAGAAGAGCCAAGACAATGAAGTTAGCCTTGACATGTAATTTTTAGGTAAAAAATCCCTTGGCTTTGATAATCCAAGACCTCTCAGCAGCACTTTCTTCTCATACTTTGAGAAACACAAAATCAATAATTGACATATCTTAAGACTTGCTTGCAGTTTTATTTTGCTCAAGTGACTGTCAACAAAGGAATCCCTGCTCTGTAGCAGCGATACCTTTTAGGTAGCAGTGTCCATAATATGATTAAAGAATTCATTTATTTCTGACATCATGGTCTTAAAAACTGCATCCAGTTAAGTTGGCTGTGCCTCCCTCTTCAACCTCTCAGATTCCCTGTCTGGAGCTGGAGGCCCTGTTCATAATTCATGGAGGTAGGGGGTTTGTTTTTTTCAAAGCAGTATGCAGGGAATTTCCATTGCTACTCCCACACACCGCTTTGAAAAATTACCCTGCTGCACTCTAGCCCTTCATATCCTGTGCACAAACACAGAGGCACACTGGGTCCTTGGCGGGTCCCCGGGGACGGGCAGGCTGCATCCATCCCCGGAGGGGGGAAACGGGAGATGTTTTGTTTCGGTTTGTGCTGGGGCCCCTAGGAGGGCTCTGTGTGGCAGAACAGACCTCCTCAGCTGGGGTTAGCCAGCAAGGAATCTGTTCAGGAAGGTTTTCAGCTGGGGTGCGGGGTAGATCGGGTTGGAATTTTTAGAGAGCAGTGGTCTTTGAAACATTGCACCGATTGGGGCTCCTTTGAAACATTTCCATGCCCGCAGAAAGGGGATCCCCCTTTGAAACATTTACAGGCATTGGGGAGTCCACTCGGGACTATATCAAAAACTTTCAGTAGTTCTTGCTGCCTCTGTACTTGGTTACCTCCTGTTGCGCTGACCTGGCAATGTTTAAAGCTTCTCCCCCCGATCTCCCCACCTCGCTCGGCCTCCGCTGTGCCGTCTCTGTTAATGCGGGGAGGATGGGCCTGCGGGGCCCGGCTCTGCGGGAGCACCGAGCAGCCACGGCAGCAGCCACAGCCTGGAAATATCCGTGCAGCCTCCGCCCAGAGCCCGCCCGGGGCACCCTGGAGCTCCGGACTCCTCACGGTGCCGCCCTGGAGCTCCGGGCTCCTCACGGGGCCGCCCTGGAGCTCCGGGCTCCCTCACGGGACCGCCCTGGAGCTCCGGGCTCCCTCACGGGACCGCCCTGGAGCTCCGGGCTCCCTCACGGGACCGCCCTGGAGCTCCGGGCTCCCTCACGGGACCGCCCTGGAGCTCCGGGCTCCCTCACGGGACCGCCCTGGAGCTCCGGGCTCCCTCACGGGACCGCCCTGGAGCTCCGGGCTCCCTCACGGGACCGCCCTGGAGCTCCGGGCTCCCTCACGGGGCCGCCCTGGAGCTCCGGGCTCCTCACGGGGCCGCCCTGGAGCTCCGGGCTCCTCACGGGGCCGTCCTGGAGCTCCGGGCTCCCTCACGGGGCCGCCCTGGAGCTCCGGGCTCCTCACGGGACCGTCCTGGAGCTCCGGGCTCCTCACGGGGCCGCCGCCGAGCCCCCGTGCGGGCAGCGCTGCTCCCGTCCGGCACTGCCGAGGAAATCCGCTCAGAGCCTGAGTACGGAAAAGGATTGGGCCCAGGGGTTTCCTGTTGGGTGTTTACAGCTGTGCTCTTCCCACAGCCAGGCTGGGTTCCCTAATTGGTGTTTTTCAGGGCGCACATAATTCCACAGATTTGTTCTCTGAGTGGGTCAGGTTGCCCGTATCAATGGGAAGTGCATTTGGAGCTGCCAGAGTTCTCAGCTTTTGGGTGAGAGAAGTGGACACAGCAATACTTCTCTCTGACTCGGTTAGATGGGGCATGTTTTACATTTAACATTCAAAGAAGATGAGCAACTGCCCAAACTCTTCTTTCACCATTCTCCAAGAAAGTCTCCTGGCAAATGTGCACAGGAAGCTCAACTGGGGCTCATTTAGTGCTGGAACGGGGAAAATAATGATTCCTGGTTTGTGCTGCAACACTGGATTGCTGTACATTCCTCCTGCCTCTGGCTCCCAAGGAATGTAAGCGTCTGTGTGCTCACGGGAGGCTGTCCCAGTGCTCGGAGCCGCAGTGGCGCTCCCGTCCCTGCCCGTGGCAGAGCCAGGAATGAGCCCCGGTGAGCAGCGGACGAGGCGCAGGCTGGGTGTGTCTGTGGTGTGAGCAGGGCCCGTGCTGGGGGAGCCGCTGGGGACACAGGCAGTGCTGAAGGGAAAGCTTCCACAAGTCACAGTGAAATTGTCCCGTGGTCCGGCTCTTGAGCTGCAGCCTCGATAAATTCCTCCCTGTTTGATGGGATGGGGCTGACAAAGTTAAGCACCGTGTTTGGGAGAGTTTTCTGAGTACTGCCCCTAGCCGCAGCATATCATACATTGTGTATAGCGTAGCACTCCAAGGATCTTAATTACCTTTCCTGCCCTTAGAGATCATGTTTCAAGTTCTGGAAACACTCTGCCAGAATTAAACACAAAAGAGAAGGGAAAACATCCATCCACAGTTACATTTCTACCAAATGCATGCAAGTATTTAAAACAAAACAATGGCCGGCTATAGGTTTATTTTGTTAACATTTTAAAATAACATAATATTTTAAAATAAAAAGTAAGTTGCGTGCTTGGAAATGATCAAACTGCAATAATAGCTACAGAAATAATTTTCTAAAAAGCAGCAATTTAGAAAACTCATTTTATGTTCTGAAGAATTAGCAGTTGATACCAAGCTCAGCTGCTGAGATGAAACCAGTACAGAGGTGAAGGGGTTGAGATCATACTCAAATCAAGCATAAATCAATATATTCCCAGTTATATTTTTGTTTTCTGTTTAAAAATTGAAGCAAACAGTTTTATCTTTTGATTTGTTTCATAAAACATAAAGTTCATAGACTTGGATATTAACAAAATTGCTAATTATATGAATAAAAATTCTGACTCATTTTGGATGGTCTTGTACTCCTTCCTTGTCACAGTAAATTCTGAGTGCCTGTGTATGTGACAAGGATGTAAGTAAGGTTCATTTTTGCAGAACTGACTTTTATACGTGTGAAGAGACCTAGCCCTGGGAATTCTCTGATGAGGATGTGAAGCCTTTCTTACACTCAGGCCTGATCTTATGAAGCACTTTGTTCCTCATTCTCATTGAGTTGAGGACAGCTAATGCTTCTCAGAATCTCTCTTATAATAAAAGATATTACTTTACAGGAAGTAAATGTAGTCAATATTAGAAGGTGCACAGCTTTAATTTTTGTAAAATTCCTAGTTTTTTGACTTCTGTTAGTTAAAGCATGTACATAGTAGCAATGAGGATGACATTGTAAAGCACTGTGTTAGTAATAGCTTTCAGGCATTAAGGCAAATAAAAACGTGCCAGATTGTTTTTGAAGCATTACTTGCAAATTATCAACAGGAACATATTTCCGGACTCAACTGCTGAATGTGTGAATTAATTATGGACACATTAGGACTCAGATTTTTTTTTAACTTTGATGTTTGTAATGCATATTCCAAGTAATTGCTCTTTTAATGCAGAATTGAAGGTACAACCTTCTTATATTTACCCAGCACTTGGCTTCAATATCCAATTCTGTGTGGACTTGCCTTAATGAAGAATATGTACTAGACTTCCATTTTTCAGCAACTGCCTATTGAGAAAGACTAATATTGGGAAAAAAAAGTTAGGTGTACTTACCTTAAGAGATGGACGCATACAGGGTGTCTCCCTCCACGTGCCCCTGGGAGCTTTAATCCCAGGGGCTGGCTGGGCTTCTGCTGGTGCTGCTTGAGAGGCTTTGCCCCAGTGGAGCTGGCTGCTGGCTCAGGCTCCTGGGCACAGGCATCTGCTCATGCCAGTAAGGGTCTCTTGTTATTTTGCCCAACTCTAAGCCCCGTGTATTTTTTGGCGTTTTTTTTTGCATTCAATAGTTTTAGCATTAACTACATTTACAAGTCATTAAATGTTGCAATGAGTATAGTGTATTAATGGCTACAAACATTTGTTTTCCAACACTTTTTAACAGTATAGTCCTACTGAAAGCCAGGTTGTCATTTCTAACAAACACAAGCAGCTTCCTTTATTTAGTATAAACAAAATTGGCCTTAATATAATCTATTACTTAATTTGTTTCTTACTTTGAAACTTCAAAACATTGTGTTTTTACTGTTCCTTCCTTTCTAACACTGGAAAATTGATTATACAAAATCTTAATAATTTTATCCAGTTGTCCTGTGCAGATTTGGCCTCCTGTGATTGTTATCTCTGTGTATTTGTACACACAAATTACTCCATTTCATGAGAATGTATTTTGTTGTGCTTGTTTATCAGGAAAGAAATAACATTTCCCTTAATGTATTCATACACATATTCCTTTTGCATTTTTCATTTCATTTACAACTTGGTAATAGTAGTTCAGTTTTCACTGACATTTTTATAGCTGCTATGACAACATTCCTGTTTTGCATGATACATGCATAATGGGCAATGATCGCAGTGTTACATTGCTTTCATTCTTTCTTAACTGTGTTAAGATTCCTTACAGCCTCCAAACTCAATTTTCATATGCAGTGATGATTACACCTGTTTAAACATTTTCCTGGTAGTTTCATATTTATTCATAAAGGGAGAAGTTGATAAAACACCTTTTCTGCAATCAGTCTGAGTTTTAAGTGTGGTATTTCTTCAAAGTTATCATTAACAAGCACCTCAGTCTAGTCCCAGGCTTTCAACATGAGCTAGGCAGTGTAGCAAAAAATTCTGTTTTCAGTAAACTTTACCCTGTGTAGAAATAATTTTTCTGAATATATAACTTGGTCTTCATTTCATTAACTCACCTTGAAAACTGTTTTATGTTTGTATTTAAAAGTCTGCAGAGATAGTTTCTGCCTTATTCTCAGATATTTTACATGCATATGGCCATGTATTTCTAAGTTTGCAAATGAATTTCTTAGCCCCTCTTTGCTAATCTTGAATCTGGAAAAGAAAGCAAGTCCTCACCATATGGGGCTTGGGTTCTCTCTGCAGATGGTGAAATGACTCTGCTTTCTGGTGGAGAGGTCAGCACCCCTCTGTGTCCTACTTTTGAGAAAAAACCAGAATATTTAGTGGGGGTGGAAGAGGGAAAAAACCCACCACCATTTCTAAGTGCAGTCTTCAGACTTCATATAAATGATGTTTTCAGGACATTGTTCTCCTCAAGTGAATTGTGGGACTAATGTCTCTATTTGTTCTGTCCTTAAATTTAGGTGTTGATTTTTTGTGGGAGCTTTTTAGCAAGTAACAGTTTTATCAGGATAGTGTAGGTGTTATCCTCCTTTCTTCTTTATTCACTGGTTTGGAAATATCTGGTACAAGTACCACCTTTCTGACTGACTGAAAACTTTTTCTGAAAAACAGATGTTATATGAGAAGTGAATAAAGAAAAAGGAATGAATGTTTAGTGAAGCTGGAAAGACCTCATACTTGGGGTAGCTAGGAATTAGCTTTGGCAGAGTTATAAAATACTCATTTTACCTCTTGGGGGAACCTAGACAAGGTTCCAGACTGTTTCCAATCATAGGAAAATGGGAGAAAAATGTACTTAACATCAGTAATCTATAGTTAAATTCCTTTTCTGCTGATAATATTCTGGATTTTACTCTTTCTGAATATGTGGTTCAATATTCATCACTTTTGAGCACTGACAAATGTTTATTTTTCTTCTTTTGATTGTGGAACAACCCTTTGGTGAACCAGTAAAAGTACTGGTGTGGATATGCTGAACCCTAGCTCAGTTGCCAGAGAAAAAGGGTTTGTTCATATGTTAAAAGTCCAAATTTGTACCTCATGTTACTTGGGAAGTAACAAAGTGAGGCAGTTGGACTGTCGCCTTTAATTATAGTTTAAACTCAACAACATCCTTAACCTTGAGGAAGATTTTGTCTGGTCTCCTGGAACAAGAGGTTACCAACTGACATGACCCTTAAAAATTATTTGTTTTGTGATAGGTGGCAAGCAAGTCAAATCAGACATAGCCCTCCCTGGATGCTCTGTTTGGGGTACTGGCACCTTATTTTTTAAATTTGTAGAGGAAAACTTTGTGACCCTGAAGGTCTTTACAACTGATCCCCATGAAGGAAACCCATGTCAACTTTTTAAGCACTTGTACTTTTTTTATTTGTTTCAAGGCTCTTGACACAGATAAAGCCTTTGCACAGCTGGTCTCTGCAGATGTGCTGCTTCCTTGTCACAGACTTCATTCAATTTATCAGTAACTTTTGACAGCTTTGTGCCATTTTAAGAATCAGAAGTGTTTTAATTGAATATTTTGACTTCTCAGATTCATTGTGTGCCATTTTAAAAATTAAATTTCTTTTTTAGATGATTGCACAATAAGCTTGAGGTAGGGGACTTCTGGTTGTCACTGTCAACTTCCCTGCAGTAATGTCAAATTCTTAAGAAGTGGCAAATCATGATTTTTTAAAGTGAAAAGTGTTTTGTCCTGCCACAACAGAAGAAACGCAAATAAATCATGTACAAATACCATGGTCTTCCTAAGACAGAGCTCCATAGCAGGCCAAAACACCTTACTGTAGTCCCATAGTTGTCTTTTTCACCCAATTCATAGAATCATAAAATCATTGAGGTTGGAAAGATTTCCAAGATGGAGTCCAACCTTTGACGAAGCACCGCCTTCTCAGTTTCCTTCTCTGGTGCCTCCTGAATTGGTGGAGAAGACAGCAAAAGATGGCACCAGGTAGGAAGTGCACCCTGCTGATGCATTTACATCACCACTTTAGTTGGTCACAGCCTACGTGGGATTTAATCCTGCCTTCAGCTGCACATCATCCATCATCTGGTGGACAGTCATGGGCCTGAAAAGTGACCAAATCTTTTGATCATTGTGTGTGTACCTTGGAAGTGTTTAGATTTTACAATGACTTTATCCTGTTCTGTATTGAAAGGGAAGTTTTTTTAGCATGGCTCAGGCTAAGCAGAGCCTTTGGGTTTAGGTTTTGCTGCAGATAGAGTTTGGATGTTTTACAGGATCAGCATCAACTAGCACCACTGGTATGTCCTCGGTTGTTATGATTTGCACGCATCAGCTATGATGTATTATTGGGGTATGGACAAATAGTTCTTAAACCCCATGACTGTGAGTTATATCCAGGAATAAATATTGGCAACAAAAGTTAAATGATGAAACCTCATGCAATGAACAGTAACTGATTCAAGCTGGGCCGGATATAGATAGCTAAAGTTGAAGGGAAGAAAGTATTCCAGTGACATTTTTCTCCTTGTTTAGCTTCCTAGTTAAGAAATTCCATTTTTATCCCCCCTTTTCTTAAACAAATGAACAAAAACCCCAAAAGACCCAAGCAACTTTCGATTCACTGCTTGAAAAAAAAAAGTGATATAGGGTGAAAAAAAACCCAAAAGCAAAGCAACCACCCCTTTGCCTTTAAAATCTTTTTAAACTGATATTAGCTGTGCCTTCACTTCCAGAACACCAATGGAGGGAATTTCCTTAGAAGACTAATTCTAATGTGTCAGAAACTGAAGTCAACAATGTGTTAAACCTGAATGATGAACTTCCAAGGGATGGGGAATTTACCTCATGAGATATTATTTTCTTAATCTACTTTATGTAGCATTTGAAAATCTAGACTGGCAATTTAATTTTTTTAAAATCTAAGCCATTTTAATTTACATGTCTTTTGAGTTAGTTCAACAAAGAAAAATTAAAAAAATACAAGTGAAAATATTGAGGTTTGATTTCTCCTTCCAGTGGAAATACTATTAGATCATAAATGTACAAGGTGCAATTATATCTATCTTGCATCTTTGTTCTTGTTTGAACATGACTTACCAGGAAAAGAACTCCAGAGATCCAAAATGCATATTTTAAATGGCCTAGTCAAAGAGTTTTCCCATTCTCCTAAGGCTTAAACTGGGGAATCAGCTGCCATTTGCAAGCTAGCAGTACAGTAAAAGCACATCATCGTACACAACATTTTATTTGGACAGCTGTATAAAAATGGCAACACACTGTGAAATCCATTAACAGCAAAACATGTTAAATTCAGCAAAATGCATCTCATGTGGAACACTGAATAAGAAATTATAGTCTGAGTTTTACTAGCTGGTTATCAGAGTTTGTCTTGAATGAAGAAAATTGAATTTTTTTCCGTGTCTGCCTGTACTGTACATTGGGTTTTGAAGCCAGTGTGCACCTGTAAATTCTTGCCCCACAGACTCTTTTGCAAGGTTTTTGCAAATCTAAATACCCCTAAGGAGGCTAAAGGGGGATGGTTTCCACTCAGGCAAGTAGCTCTTACTGCACGTTGGGTCCCACCCTCACTCACTGGCATTACTGGGTTCAGAAACATCTGTAGGGGTAAGTTCTAGGGATGTAGGAGTCAGAGCTCAAACCAGGAATAAAAGCATCCTTCTCCCTTGTCTCCCTGCTGTGCCAGCAAGGACTGCGGTCTTGTCAACCAAGAGCAGGTCCTTTGCCTTGTCAGGGATTTCCATGGGTGGATTTTGCTGTGCTGCATGTAGTAAGACTTTTCACGGTTAATCAATAGCATTTAAAAATTCAAAACCTCTCTCCAAAGTATTTTGCATTTCCATTGTTCGTACTGTTTAACTAGGAGATGTTGCTCATCAAGATAGGATGCCATTAAGTATTCTGGTAGAGAAAGAAAAAATGAGTTTACTCTTGCCTGGTAGAAAATGAAACAGCCATGTTAACTTTAGCTCTAATCATGAGATTAAAAGTCTAATGGGGAATTATATCATTTTCACTCTTCAAAGCCAGCATCAGTGACCTTTAGAGAGTTTTAGCTTTAACAGCCTAATGATTTCTCTTCTAGAAAATGGAAAAAACAGTCTTTTCCTTGACAAGGAAATGAAAAGTGGATGAAAAAGGCAAGCACAAGTAACCGTACGCTGGAGCAGGCTAAATGACTTTTAGTCATCTCCAGTACTTGTGAGAGATGCTTTGCAGGCTGTGTTATCCAGGCCACGGCTGCTCTGAAGGGAGACCGACAAAGGCAAGGCAGAGCCGTGGGGCTGGGGGAGAGTGTGGGGACAGCGCTGCTCCTTCACCCCCCGGCCATGGCAGTGACAGCTCTGCCCAGCGGGGCTGAGCATGCACACCCCGGTCCTGAGCAGCTCTGCCGTGGTGTGGGGCTCGTTTCCTGTGCAGGAGCACTGGAATTTCTTGTTTCAGTTCCTGTTTGCCGCGTTTGCGAGCTCAGGCTGTTGCTCTTTTGCCAAGCTGGCAGCACACGGGGGGAACTTCCTGCGCAGGGGATGTAAAAGCGATTCTCTGATTCTTCCTCTGCAGCCATTGGGAGATAAAAGCCAGGACATCAGGGACTGCAAAGAGGGAGCCAAATTATATTTATAATATTAAAGTGAGTGCATTTGTGGTTTTGCCATTCTCCAGGGTTTTTCATAAGTAGAAAAACATGAATTAGCATTTTCCATTTCCATATATTGACTGGAAAAATAGCCTGCTCTCAATTAAGACCTATAGCTTTTGGGATGTATGCAACAATTTTATAAAATATTTACAGCAAAATTTGCATTTTACATGGTATTACAGTTTTTCTTGTGTTTAGTAGAAAGGACTTAGGCCTAAGAGAGGAAATTCATCCAGCATACCAAAAGGGAAATATATCTAAAATTAGATTGTTAGTATTCACAACAAGGAATGTCCAGTGCTGACTGCTACCTCCAGTAATTACTGAAGGTCACTTTGCCCCCCAGCTATTTGTTACAGCCACTGCAAGGACCGTGCTCCCTGTGCAGAGCTATCACTATCCCTTTAAAACTGCCTTTGGAAGCGATTGGAGCTTTGTGCTAGACAGATAAGTAGAACATTTTTTACCAAATGTAAATGCGCACTGTAAAGAACATAGCTATTTCCTGGATAATTTGCAGTTGTATATTTTATGTTAATTTCACCGAAAATATTGCACCCCTGCCAGGTTTAGTAGAGGCTCACTGTGATATGAATAATTTCTAGCAAATCTTTTTTTTTCCTTCATTTAAGATTTGGCACCTTTTTAAGATTTTAATAATAGCAACAAGGAGGAAGATTTAGAACAAGTGAAACATTAGAGCCAAAGAAATTCACATTGAGAGCTAATGTAAAATAGCAAGAATAATTACACGGAAAACAGTTTCCACAGATGTTTTTCCTTGTAATGTAATAACTATTTACTAAACTGTTTATTTTAGGCCCTTGGTTTACAATAAAATATTTATACATGCTCTGCTGTAATAAAAAAATATTGACAAAATACTATAGAGATTTTTAAAAGACAATTAGTATTTCCCTGTCTGGAGAGTGAGCACAAGAGAAGCAGCACCAGCCCTTGCCATGCTTGCTGAGAGGAGATGCAGGGTGAGCAGCAGCATCCCTTGCAGGTCTGTGTGTGCTCGACTCTGCTGACAGGGAGACTCTGGACTTGTGGCAATCCAGAGGGTAACCTAATGAAGAAATGAAAGCCAACAGTCTAAAGACAGTGGAAATGTTCTTTTTCACTTCTTTGCAGGAAGAAAAGCTTTATTACATTTCTGAGTTACTATACAATAAGGTTATGTCTTTTCTAAGCAAAATGTGCCTGTTTTAGGAGCAGGTTTAAAGTTCAGGATGCCAGAGTCCTGAATGTTGTTCTTAAAAAACAGTGTGGGACAGTGACATCTCTGAAGCACTGCCTGTGGCACGTTTAAAGCTATTGCTTTATCCTGACTGAGCCACATCTGTCATACACCTCATTCAGGAAGCTCCTCACGTGCCCATGGAGTCTGTACTGTGGTACACAGGGACTAACCACCTATGCAGATATAGCAGTGCCTTAGGGTGCTGAAATCAGAAATTCAGAAATACTGAAAGGTCTACAGATTATACTTTCCACACATGATCTTAAAATGTCTACTCTTCTGTTCATGAATATATAGAAGGAACTTTATTTTGAGGTGTCTATGGCATTACCTTTTAAAATCTTGAGCACATGATAGTATCCTATAAGAAACTTCAGTTCCTCTGCCTGTCAGTTTTGTAACAAAAGGATTTATTTCTTTTCTTCAGAAGTTATTGTACATCTTTTACTTAACTCCAGAGTGGTGTCATGCAGTAACTTAAAGAGGACTGCAGGACAAAAGAGAAAATATCTTTAATTTCATGGATACACATGAAATGCATTGTCTCTGTGTGTATTTGAGTACCGCCAGCATGTTAGAGCAACCTGAAGTCTGAGTAAAGGCTGCATGGATGGATCTGAACAGCCAGCATTTGGGGAGCAGGGTGGTTTCAATATCTAGATATGAATCCATATTTAGCAGTTCAGGCTCTACTTTCAAGTAGACAATTCCCTTGAGTTTCCAGGCTAGCAAGTTGTGAGCTTTATCATTGCAGAAAAAAACAGGGTAGCTGCCTGTGGAATGATTTGAAAAATGAATTTAAAATATATCTATGAACTTTCTTTCTTGGTGAAACTAATAACACTCACCTGTTTAAAAATCAGTGGGGCGATTACGCAGATTTTTGTCATGCTGGGTTCTTACGTGCACAAAAAAAAGAACAGGGCAGAGCAGAAAACAGCAAGCATAAGGACTAAAACTGAACAAAAGAGGGAGCTAAGAAATCTAAAATGTTCAGTTCTAAGGCAGAATAATCGTAGTTACCAGATGCCTTTTGTTGTAAACAGACTTTTTTCATGGTTGACTCTTATAAAGAGGCCAGTGCATGTGAAAGGTTTGTGAGCCTTGTTACTATCGTGTCATGCAAAACCATCACATCCCATTCCCATGGTTTGCCCTTGTAGAACCTCACCACAACAGCTTTTGGAGACTAAAAATTTGCTTCCCCTGTGAAAGTCTGCATAATTTAAAATCAAAACTACAATAAGAAAGATAGGTGGTGGAATACATGCAATATTTTCTGTAAGTTACACCAAAGTTGGGTTCTTGGCTTTTAGTCTTTCCTACCTTCCTGCCCCTGCACTGTTGACACATTGCAGAGTGCTGCCAGGTTATGCAATTATTTCAGTGCAGCTCATTTGGAGTCATTGGTAGGATCCAAAGCTAGCATTTAGGAAAACAAAGGAATTTGTGCTTGGAAGTCAGCGCTGTTCTGTACACAAGAATTTCTTTATTTTTCAAGGACTATGTTATTGTGTAAGCTAATGATTTTGTTTTTAAGTTATATTCTCAGGGGTATGGACATCCAGGATAATCGAGGATGTACTTTTAATACTGATCCTGCAATGTTAGGTCTCTGGTGGAAAAATTGGGCCAACTGCAGGGCTTGAGCCTTGGATTAACCCCTGCTTGGAAGAATTGTTGATTTCCTGGTGCTGAATATATTTGTAAATTGATACATATTATCTAGGTGTAAATTAGTTCCAATGAAAGTAAATTAGCCAGTTCCCTTCCCACATGCATTTTAAAATGCCACTTACTGTTTATCACAGTAGAAGCCATTATCTCTGTTAGTCATTTTGTAAAATAAGTACATCTGCCAGGGTTCTGCCCTTCCTTGTCTTAGCCCAGCTCACCTTCTCTGGCCCTCCCTGCTTGCCCACCTCGGGCAGCAGGCTGGGACTCCTCTCCCTGGGAAAGCTCAGCTCTCAGATCTCTCTCCAGCCCAAACTGGATGTCTTTTCAGCTGAAGTGGGAGTACAGCATAGGTACATAAAGCAGAAATGAGGGTCTGAGAGAAGAGGAGAGCATCTTTTGGTATTCTGAATTGCCTTTTTTCAGCTTTTTTTTAGTGGAGAGGAGTTAAGGAAATAAGTGCTTAAATTGTGAAATGTTATTGGCAATTCTGCACGGAAAATATTTTCAGCGAGGTAGATTAAGGAGTAGAGCAAGAAAGCACATGTAAGGGAAGACTGTGGAAGGTTTGAAAATCCATGTGGTATGAGTTATAATGTAGATCCTTTCAAAGAGTCTCCAAAAGCATTCACCTAGTATCCCTACCCTATCCCTGCATGTAATGAAACAACTGGCAGAGAACATTATTTTAATAAAGCACTGGCTGTTAGTGTCTCTCATACTGGATCAGGAAAAGAGTTCAGAGGACCAGATATTGCTGAAGAATCTGTCTCCAATTTTCCCTTGGAACTGCGCTTCTAGGGCTTTTAAAGGTTTATGTATTTAACATTGCAAATCTTCATTTTAGATTTTCATTTGCTGCTTGGGATTTTTATTAATTTTGCAGTGTTCATTTAAGTTGATCCAGCCCTTTATATCATTTCCAGCTTGAAATATTAGTTCAGAGATAAGCTTTGTTATTAAATGCTTAATCTTGAACACTTGTCTTATTTGGTAAGAATTATCTCTGAGAAGTAGGCAAAGAGAAGCTGATTGCTGTGGTTTTAAAGCAGCTGTAACTGGAGCAGCCCAAGGTACTAGTTTACAAAGGTTGGCATCCCTTCAGTTTGCCATCGCAGCAGCTGGACTTCATTAAGTGCTGGTGTTAATTACTGGGAGAGCGTTGGTTCAGTATGTGAGCAGCAACACTTGGGGTGACACAAAGTAGGAAAAGGGTCACCTTGAAATAGAAGCTTAAAAAAACCCAAACAGGCAAGGCAGGGCTGCCATGAATTTTGTAACTGCATTTAGTTCAAAGTTTCTCAGCAAACAGGGAAATCAGCACTACTGTGCAGAAGTGAGGAATGGCTTAACCGTGTGTGCCATCGAGGAGGCAGGAGTGGAGACGAGTGCTATGGAACTTGCCCCGTAAGAAAGGAAGACCTTAATGTTGTATTTTCTGTGCGTGTTCTGTGAAAGGGAGGGAAAATTCTTTCTGTATTCTCCAGAGTTTTCAAGCCATATGCAGTATAGTTTGAGGAGGAAATATTAATAATTTTTTATACTGTAAATAGTATTCTATGGAGAAAACCTGTTAAGGTTTTGTATCTAAGGAATGTTTAGGAGATGAGTGTCACGGAGAAAAACATAAAACATGTGATAGCGTAAAACAAGTATTGCTTGGAAATGTTGTGTCTTAAAGCTGATGACATTCAGACAGCGTGGGCCAAGTTCAGCCCTGGTGTAAGCAGCTGGTGGTGCACCCAGCCCGGGATCCCACCACATGCTTAAACAATGGGGAATTTTCTTCTGTGTCTTCCACCTGGCAGTTGTCTGGATGAGGTGCCAGGTGCCTGGGCTGGAAAGGGTGCATGTGAGGATGTTGGAGGAGAATTAGGTTATTACATTTCCTCCTTAATTCTTCATCAGGGCTGCCGCCTGTATTTTCTACAGAAAAATCAATGCATTCTGATTCTGTAATTTCCCATGGTGCCTCGCCGGGCGCGCAGCGTGCCGTGGGAGGTGACATATCCGGTCATGGCAGCTTGAACTCTTTTTTCCAGTGAAAGAATTCATTGGAATTTCACAACCTTTGCATGCTTTTGTGAAAACACTCATTTGTGTTTGCGCCAACCTGCTAATGGCGGATGCCGGGGCTTGCGAATCCCACCTACATTCGG